>NC_041387.1:326361846-326380349 GCF_002162155.2 Triticum dicoccoides | reverse complement strand
GACCTTGCCTTCGTCCCCGAAGATCACCCCGCTGGCACGACGGGAGCAGGCACGCTCCCGATGCTCTGCACCCCCACCATCTGCCACATGGCGATCACCAGGACCCTCATCGATGGCGAAGTCGGCCTCAAAGTGCTCTCCCCAGAGGCGTTCGGCCTACTCCATGTAACGCCCAGCCGGGTCCACCCCTCCATGACCTTCTCTGGAGTTGGAGACGGTTCCACCAGGCCCCTGGGGCAGATCCGCCTTGCTGTCACCTTTGGGACCCGCAAAAACTACCGCACCGAGCTCATGGACTTCGACATCGCCAAGATCAACCTGCCGTAAAATGCTATTCTGGGATACCCAGCCTTGGCGCAGTTTATGGCTGCGACCCATCCCGCATATAACCTCATGAAGATGCCGGGCAGCAACGGTGTCCTCATGGTGGCAGGAGACACCAAAGGCACGCTGCAGGCCCTCAAGCTCGCCTTCAAGACAGCAGCGACCGCGATACCCGACAAGGAGGATCAGGAGGCCCCATAGGCAACGCCTGCCAAGAAGAAACAGTTGTTCTCCCAGTATCAATCCAAGACGAAGCAAGTGCCAGTCTGCAAGGATGGGACGGCCAGCGCCACCTTCACCATAGGGGCTAGCCTCCCACAGGATCAAGAGGAGGCATTGATCAGCTTTCTGCGAGCCAACAAGTATGTATTCATCTGGATACCCAAACACCTGGCCAGGGTCCCGAGGGGGATAATCCAGCACCACCTGAGAGTATGCCCAAATGTGCGGTCGGTGAAGTAGAAGGCTCGCCGGCAGTCCACCAAAAAGCAGGCCTTCATCGTCCAAGAAACCGATAAGCTACAAGCCGCAGGGGTCATCAGAGAGGTGCGGTACCCAGAGTGGCTGGTGAGGGAGTCCTGGATAAGGGGGTATCCGGACAGCCGGACTATTGGACCGTGAAGATACAAGACTCAAGACTTCGTCCCATGTCCGGATGGGACTCTCCTTTGCGTGGAAGACAAGCTTGGCAATCCGGATATTAGATCTCCTTCTTTGTAACCGACTCTGTGTAACCCTAGCCTCCTCCGGTGTCTATATAAACCGGAGGGTTTAGTCCGTAGGACAAGAACAATCATAATCATCATAGGCTAGCTTCTAGGGTTTAGCCTCTATGATCTCGTGGTAGATCAACTCTTGTAATACTCATATCATCAAGATCAATAAAGCAGGAAGTTGGGTAAAACATCGTGTCCCCTGCCTCCTGTTACGATTAGCCTTAGACGCACAGTTCGGGACCCCCTACCTGAGATCTGACGGTTTTGACACCGACATTGGTGCTTTCACTGAGAGTTCCTCTGTGTCATCGCTGCAAGGCTCGATGGCTCCTTCAATCATTAACAACAACGCTGTCCAGGGCGAGACTTTTCTCCCCGGACAGATCTTCGTGTTCGGCGGCTTTGCACTGTGGGCCAACTCGCTTGGCCATCTGGAGCAGATCGACAGCTACGCCCCTGGCCATCAGGCCAGGTTCGGAAACTTGAACTACACGGCCGATATCCGTGGAGACTTGATCTTCGACGGATTCAGACTACGCCAGGAGCGCCGAACAGCCACGACGAGCACGGCTTAGACCTGTGATCAGACAATACTTGGGATATCGCACCTGCATGAGCTCCGGACCTAAATTCGGGGCAGATTGCGTCGTCCGAGGACGGGTGGATGGACCCCGCCCCGGAGGCCGCATACTCATCGGCGGTAGAGCCGAACACAGACTCCACCCCCAAGGAAGTCTGTGTCACCGGACCCCCGAACTTGCGTCCGCTGTAGGTTCCAGACCGCGCGTCCCCGAGCCCGCCGAATTCGGGTGGGCTCCGGTAATGGAGTTCACCGCTGCGGATATCTTCTAGCACTTGCCCTTTGGTGACATGCTGAATTCATTAAGGTCTCTCTCTTTGTCAGGAGACACTTGGCCGAACTATGTCCGACTCAAGGGGGAGGCAGGCGACGAAGAAATTCGTACCCACCCACCACCCACTTCATAGCCACTATCGATGATGTAACAGACATGCTTGACTTCGACTCCGACGACACCAACGGTATGGACGTCGGTGTAGGGGACGATTTGGAACCACCGCCCACAGGGCGCTGGACTGCCACCTCATCATATGATATATACATGGTGGACACGCCTATGGAGGACGATGGCGACAAAAAGGACACAACGGAGGATAAAAACCTCGGACAAAATCCAAAATGACGGCGCAGACGCTACTGAGTTTTATCGAGGAGAGGAGGAGTAGACGCGGGGGAAGAAGAAAGAGGCGTGGGAGGAGAGAGAGAAGCAGCGCGGGCCCCACCCGTCAGCCTCAGGAGCCGGCCCCGCGTTGACCCCGTCCACGCTGACGTGGATTAGTGGAAACGTTCCACGGAATACGTTTTCACTGACCGAAAGCATGTTTCTATTTTGCGCCTCTGCCTTATCCACTCAGGGACCCGGCTGTGAATATTATTTTTGCAGAAAAGTCCGTGAGCTTCAGCCCTTCATAACTTTTTAACCGTAGCTCCAAATGAGGTGATTCCAAAGCCTACTTATTTGTTTCGACGAGCCCGTTCTGTTGGTTTCATTTTATCTATAGTTTGACACTATGAAAATGACCATTATGCCCTTGCCCTTATTCAGCCCCCTCCGAGAGAGTACGATTTCCGGCGATTCATTCCGCGAGTTTCTCGCACTTTCTCCCAGTGATTTCTTCCACCCCAGGCAAGCCACACCCACCATTTGCATCGTTGTAATGCAGTGACATGGTTTAATTTATTTTAACTTGTTTAAAATATTGCTTTAGCTACATGACTCTATGCATGGCATTTTCTCGGAGTATTATTTGGATCTTGCTGTTGCCATTTTATTGTTTGGATTACTAGGAGTTATGCTTGAAGCTGATCAGTATCACGTTGCCATTGGAGTATTAGTGGTTGATATTATGATTGTTTCATGATGATATCTATTATTATATTTTGGAGAACTACTTTGGGTGTCATGCTACCTTTGAATTATTAGTAGTTAGTATGATTATATTTATGATGATAGTTGATGTTGTGTTGCTTGGAGTATTATTTTTGGAGATGATGCTTACATGTGGATCTTAGCTGGATAGCTTTATTCTTGTCATTGGAGTAGTAGGATTATTGTTTTTGGATTCATCATGATAGTAGGGTTATGCTATCCTCGGAGTATTTTGATATGATGATATTATGATCAGATTATTTGTGGATATTGCTATGACTTGGATTACAGTTTGATAGTTGATATCGGAGTATCAGTTATCGCAGTTATATTTTTAGGGATAAATTTCTGCCATTAAGTTGGTCAGGTGCCACTGAAGCGGGCTTTTCCAGTGCAACCACTTTTGTCGGTATGGGACGAGCCTAATGCAGTCTATTGTCGTTCCTCTCGCCGGTGCCTCCAACGAGGGAAGGTTATGGGCGTGCGATAGCCTGGCCCGGTAAGCAGACATAACCTTGTGTGCCCGTAGTTGTTATAGCCGGCGGGTCCCCGTTTGGGACCGTTTATTGTTTTGGCCACGATGGTGGTCGTTGTGTCTTTGGTAGACACGGGGCCACCCATGGCTTAGCACAGTGGGGAGTGAGTCGGAGTGGCCGGGAGAGTGTCATAGAAGTAGATCGGTTTTGTCAGAATGCCATTGGTCCACCCGAATGGGAGTGCATGGCCATGGGTTCTTTGGTGTGGGTACAGTGCGCTACCTCTACGGAGTGTGTTTATTTAAACTATCGATAGCCGCGTCGTCAGTCATGGGCATGGGTTCGTACTAGGTCACACCGTTCAATCAACACCCACATGACGGAATGACTTATAGGTGATTTATATGTGGATATTTTGAGCAGTACAGATTGGCAGGATGTTGATGATGTTGGGGACCAAGTGTTGGTCGTAGTAGTGATCGCCGGAAAGATCACCGTTTGGGGACCAAGTGTTGGTCATGGTAGTGATCGCCGGAAAGATCACCGTTTGAGACCAAGTGTTGGTCAGGGTTGTGATCGCCAGAATGATCACTCTTTGAGACCACGTGTTGGTCATGGTAGTGATCGCCAGAAAGATCAGCGTTTGAGACCAAGTGTTCGTCGTGGTTGTGCTCGCCGGAAAGATCACCGTTTGGTTTTGATCATGAGGTGAACGAGATGGTATATTGCATAGCCGGATAGCCAAGAGAGATATGGTTATGGAGATCTGAGATGGTGATTTATCAGCATTGTAGTACTTTCATATCTTGCTTCTGAGTTGCTGTTGTATCATGGTAGTTGTTAATTTAATTAACCTGCTTAATGCTACGTTGTTGTCTTGCCTCGATGTTTTTGGTTCTTGTGAGCTTGCAAGTACATTCAATGTACTGACCTGACGTGTCATGCCAGATTGCAGGTGATGCCGTGATTGCTTGATTGCTTGTCGTGGTTTCTGTTCGTGCGAGCTAGATCGTGTCCCAGCCACAGTCCCTGTAGAGTGGAGTTCACCATCTTCGTCGTTGTTCCGCTGCTAGAAGATTTCCGCTGCTTCGAGTTGTTCTGCTGCTAGCATAGAGCAAGTGCAGTATCGCAGGCATAGTGTCACCATGCTGATGTGATTCTTTGTAACATCAGACCCGTGTATTATTATTCTTGTAATAAGAGCTGATTTTTTCTATGTCAACAGTGTCGTATTCTAGAGACTTCTCCTTGATCTCTGAGCTGGAATACGGGGCGTTCCGGTTTCTCTGAGCCGGGGTGCCACAAGGCTTGGTATCAGAGCAGGTCTGGTTATCGGACGCCCTAGTCAGCGCGAGCGGTAGAAACCGGTAGAAATAGGTACTATAGAGTTTGGCTTGATGATTCCATTTGGTTGCTGCATTTGTTTGATTAGCATGCATACAGCCTTAGTATTTGTGATAAAAGTTTATCTGGTGAGTGTAGCTTGCATCGGTTCGGATCCACTACAGCTCAGGCTTTGCATTTCCCCATTTCCTTTTTCTTTTGGTGTTTGGTGTCATTTTGTCCCAGCAGAGTGATGCCAAGTGATCCCGACACTGTTTGCAAAAATGGTGCTCAGGTATCGCGCCGATGTCTTTCTTTCAATCACGTCTATCGTTTCGGTGATGGACATGCTTCTATCCCGGATTGTTCTTTTATTTTGTCGTGTTGGCGACCCTTAATGATCTTAGTTATCAAGAAAGGGCAATGTCAGCAGCCTCAGTTTTTCCCTGCTATCCTATTTCTGGGACAAGTATGGATCTTTTTCCGTCCACTTGATAATAATGTGGTTGCGACCTTCGTGTCCCACTACATGATTATCGAGTGCGTCCTCACCTTCGATCTAGTTCAGATTGCCACCTGGCTAAGCTAGCACTTGGTGTAGCGCTGTTTACATCAATTCTTCCACACATTTATTCTTCCTTGTGCACATCGTCATAGCATGCTAGATCGTAGAACCGGAGATCCTGCGAGATTTGTGTGCTTAAGTAGGCATGCATATTGTGTGACTAGCAGTAATATGTGACATTGATTGTGTGTGAATTGTTTGTTGTTGTGTACTTTTGTTTAGTTGAGTTTTCTGTTGCTTCTTTCTTTTTGGGCCCCGGTGTTACATTATTTTTCCCCTATAAAGAATTTCTCATCCACCGACACCGGACTTGAAGAAGCAATAAAGATTTGAAATATTTGAAAGAAGCTCAGCTAGACATTTTGGGTCTACCCAGTCAACCGCATTATACCATTAATATTTACTGAGAATACCAATGGTGTATTGGATTGATTATCAACATCGAGTCTACATCAGAACAAAATCCTCACAACAGTAATGATCCAGCCAGCAGCAAGACAAGTCAGGTACAAAACCACCAATATATTTTCAGACAAAGGTATGGATCATATACAAAATTTTGGCTCAGCAATGCATGATGCTTGAAATACGTTACCATCCAAAATAAAGTGAGAATATGATATGCTCAAGGCAGATAGTCAACCATTTTTCGCATGCAAATAAGTAGCCTCAGAATATTATGCGTGTGTGTATGGATTTCAGTCTGCATATCAGTATGAAGTTTTGGATATAAGAAACCTAGTATTCTTCCACACACTATTGAAAGAAATATATGATGCAAGGCTCCTAAATTTTTCCTCAGCATGATATGTGAACAATTTCCGGTCCATGATACCCGGTCTTTCTCAACAAGATACCTTGGTAAAAGCTTCTGACAGACGGAAATGAATGTTTCTCAACAAGCAAACCCGAGGAGAAGCTTCTTAAATACGGAACTCGGGCTTGTCCCACACAACAATCAGACCCAGCTTCGTGTGTAAGCTATAGAGCCTCCTTCTGCGCGATACCCGGACAAAAGATTTGAGCAAAAGTTAACAAGTCTTCCTCGGCAAGCTACTCGGATGGCTTATCTCGTACACCATTCAGTCCGCGTCAGTACCAGAATATTGCATCGTCCTCCGAGATTTTATGAAGAGTCGCCAATATATGGCAGTACTGCTCAAGAACCAGACTTGCAATAATTTTGTAAAAGGTACAATTCAGTCAAAACATATGCCTACTGCAAGGATCGAGTGATCAGTGGCATATCCTTCTTATATATGGTGAGCATGCATCCGCAGTCATATTAGTCACTCATACGAGATGCGACAGTAATCCAACCGATATACCTAAGAAAAGTAAGGATCCAACAACCTCACGAGTCAGACAAAGGAAGATGAGCAGAAATACATAGCATGACTTACAAGGATTAACAATATTTGAAGATGACATCACAGACTCAACAGTCTTGACAATGATCATCAAGGTCATTATTCCCGCAACTGACAAGGAGATATTATAAAACCTTGTCACCTTCTTGTATGATTGTCCTCAACAATGAGCTCCGTACAGCTACAAACCCCGGGTATATGCCATATAAGTGCGGACCCAGGTCAGAAAACAAGCACAAGTAATAATGTCAAAAATATTGCACTAATCACATCCATGGTCATACGAAGAATCAAGGACAGGTGTGGACAAGTTATTTCAGTAAGGTATCCTGACAAAGAAAATCATAACCGTAAAAAGGATGAGACTGACAGCAAAAGTATGATGATTTTTGTGCGACCATCAGGGTCCGGATACCCAAGTAAGTTGAAAGCCATAATTTCCATATGGATCCACAATGGCATACTCTCAGTGGCCTACTCTATTTACAAGGATTTTTCATATCCCGCTGACCCGCTTGACATGGTTAGTGTGGAATATCCAAGTCTGTTATGTCAGATCCAAGATTCCTTTGCAACCTCAGCAGTCTAACCTCAACAATAGTGCTAAGGCATATCACAGCCTATTACCACAGATGGGTATATCGACCACAATGTAAAAAACAAAAGCTGAACAATCAGCTCAGACCCAGTATATCACCGACAGAATCAAGTACACAGTCAGTCTGTCAGGAAAAGCATTTGTTCGTCAGCCCCCTATCGGTCCAGTCTCAAGATGTAAATATTTGAAGTATGGCACAACTATAACTCCATACACCATTATATTGCTCACGCCACAAGGTAGTCAAATCTCTGGTATATGCCACATGCTCGAGCCAATGGAATAAATCAAAAAAAAATAGTACCACCTATGAGATGTCAGATCCCATAAGGAGAATGGCCATGATTAATTCTCAACATTTATTGAAACCAGAAGGCTTGCATTTATTTGAAGCAACCCCCTAGTATAAGTAAAAAGGTTTTCATGACCAAAGGAAAATTTATACTCAGATCCAGTGGATATCACCGCAGATATGAGAAAATTCATGTCAACAAAAAATATTTGGTATCTGAGCAAAAACCCGTCAGAATTTGTGGAAAGGCGAACAAAACCACCCCAGAGCAAGGTAAGTTGATCATCTGAAATTCTTGTGGGAACAATAAGTAAAGGAAAAAAGGATACCCGAGTTGGAAACGATGTCCTCAAGTCATACATGTTCCTTGAGCAACCAAATCTCGAGGACAAGATTTCTTTAAGGGGGAAGGTTTGTAACAGCCTGGTTTTTGGCCCTTCTCTTTTTTTCTGATTTATTTGGTTTTTGCTCTGTTTTTCTTTTTGGAATGGTTCTGTGGCCTTGTCACCTGGGAAATCATCCTCATTTGCCCTCCCAAGTGGCTAATCATTCTCAAAACCTTGCCAAGATCATGTCACTTCACTCCTTTACCAAACCCTAATTTCTTTTTCTAGGGAAAATTCCTTTTTCATTAAAGGAAGAACCTTATCTGCCCAAGTTTGTGAAGCAACCTATATTTCTGTCCATCCAAAAATCCCCAAACACTTCTCAAAATTCCTTTGGGACATATATAGCTCAAATATGCCCAAACATTTCCTTGGCCAGTTCAAAAATAATTCCCCAATATTCCTTTTTCTATTTTTTCCTGAATGGCACTTTGTGAAGGAAGTGTCATTTATATTTTTCCTAGTGGCTCCCAACCTTTTTGGGCATGCTTATATGTCCAAATAATTGCCTCATGCACAAGTTAAACTTTATCTTCCTGGCCATTCTTCCTCAGTGAATTTTCAAAGTTTTTGTCAAACAGAAGACTTTGTGAAGGAAGTACTAGCTAGGAGTATCCAAATGAGTTGAACTTTTGCACACTCCTTAATGTGCTCATTTTAACCCCCTCCACACATTTGCAGCCCCACCCAATCATCTATCTGAGAACAGGAGCAAATCTTTGATTCTGGACTTACTTTCTGGTTGTGAAGCAAGTGTATTTTATATTGCTTCAAAAATCCTGATAAATTACCAGATTGTTCTTATACCCATAAAACCTCTCTGTACTCAATTTGGCATCATTTCATTGATCCATTTGTTCACCAAAATTATTATAAGTTTCTGGACGGAAATGATGTTTGTGAAGCAAGTGACATTTTGGCTTGTCCATTTGGCATGAGCTTTTTACAGCATCTTCATATGTCCAAATAATCAAGCCTTACCCAATTTGAGCTCAAGTTGATACTCCATGTGATTCCATCATCATGCTCAAGTTTCTGGACCATTTTGGTTAATTGTGAAGCAACTGGAGTAAAACTTGGTCCATTTCCCCTCAAAACCTCCGGGATCATAGTCCATCCATATCTAAACACTCACACAAGTTATTTGGCTTCAAGTAATTCCCTGTTGATCACACTTAGTTGATCAAGTTTACCGCAGTAAACTTCAGAGGATGACTACAATTTAACCAGAGCAGTTTTAACCAAACTACCACCACAATTGAAACCTACCTTGGAAGGACTCCACCGCTGACAAGGTTTGGCACTAAGTAGGAAGCCAGAGCGCATGCTGTCGGTGGTGACCACGGGAGATGTCGGCCAAAACGGTGGTCTCGCCAGTGTTGGCAACATCAGCGCCACTCCGGCCTGTTCTGGCTTGTCCCCAAGTGTCAAACAACTCAGCCGCGTCATCCTCTTCCCTCTGGACCCCTCTCCCCCTCCGACAGCTACCTCGCCGACGCTCGCCGACAGGTGCACTGTGCTCCATTTGGATCCGAGTTCGTTTCGTCCTCTTCCTCTGCCCCTCCCTTGGCCGTCTCTTCCATGTGAGCTCTCCCCTGTTCCCTCCCCGTTGTTTACATCCGAGTTCATGCGCGCGAGCATGCGTCCGCGGCGCCGGACACGCGTCCGCGGCGGTGACAGCTCGGCCACCTCGCCCCGCGGCTATTTAAGCCATCCCCGAGAGCCTCCGAGCTCACCACCAGCCTCAAAACTCTCCTCTGGTCCTGCCCAACCTCTCCAATGAGCCTCTGGAGCTCTCCCCGACCACCAATGCCGCCATGGCAGCCGGACTTCTTCACCTAAATTTGCACGAACTAAGCCCTCCCTCTCCTCATAGCCACGACTAGAGCGCCACCTAGTCCCTGGCAGTCCTCCCCATCTACTTCGTTTGTCGCCGGAGCACTCATCGCCGGGTGCCCCATCTTGGCCGGAGACCACGCCCGAGGTTGCTCCCCGTTGTCGTCGCTTCAGCGCTCCCCGGCGTAGGTGCAGCCCCTCGATGGGTGCGGGCCTCTGTCCCGAGGCCACTGGTGTCCTCCCCCTGGTCGGAGATGGCTGGAGCCGCCGTGCCCGGTGATGGCAGCACCCCTGCCCTGCATTCTGTCGAGGAGAGGAGGAGCAGACGCGGCAGAAGAAGGAGGAATGGGAGGAGAGAGAGAAGCAGCACGGGCCCCACCCGTCAGCCTTAGGAGCCGGCCTGCGTTGACCCCTCCATGCTGACACGGATTAGTGGAAATGTATTCCGCGGAATACTTTTTCGCTGACCGAAAGCGTGTTTCTATTTTGCGCCACTGCCTTATCCACTCACGGACCCGGCTGTGAACACTATTTTTGTGGAAAAATCCCTCAGCTTCAACCCTTCATAACTTATTAACGGTAGCTCCAAATGAGGTGATTCCAAAGCCTACTTCTTTGTTTCATCCAGTCCGTTCTGTTGGTTTCATTTTCACTATGGTTTCACACTATGAAAATGAATATTATGCCCTTGCCCTTATTGAGCCCCCTCTGAGAGAGTACGATTTCCGACGATTCGTTCCGCAAGTTTCTCGCACTTTTTCCCGGTGATTTCTTCCACCCCAGGCAAGCCACACCCTCCATTTGCATCACTGTAATGCAGTGACATGGTTTAATTTATTTGAACTTGTTTAAAATATTGCTTTAGCTACATGACTCTGTGCATGGCATTTTCTTGGAGTATTATTTGGATCTTGATGTTGCCATGCTACTATTTGGATTACTAGGAGTTATGCTTGAAGTTTGTGAGTATCATGTTGCCATTGGAGTATTAGTGGTTGATATTCTGATTGTTTCATGATGATATCTATTATTATATTTTGGAGAACTACTTTGGGTGTGACGCTACCTTTGGATTATTAGTGGTTAGTATGATTATCTTTATGATGATAGTTGATGTTGTGTTGCTTGGAGTATTATTTTCGGAGATGATGTTTACATGTGGATCTTAGCTGGATAGCTTTATTCTTGTTATTGGAGTAGTAGGATTATTGTTTTCGGATTCATTATGATAGTAGGGTTATGCTATCCTCGAAGTATTTTGATATGATGATATTATGCTCAGATTATTTGTGGATATTTCTATGACTTGGACTATAGTTTGATAGTTGATATCGGAGTATCAGTTATCACAGTTATATTTTCGGGGATAAATTCCATCATTAAGTTGGTGAGGTGCCACCGAACCGGGCTTTTCCGGTGCAACCACATTTGCCAGTATGGGACGACCCTAATGCGGTCTATTGTCATGCCTCTCGCCGGTTCCTCCAACGAGGGAAGGTTATGGGCGTGCGGTTCCCTGGCCCTGTAAGCAGACATAACCTTGTGTGCCCGTAGTTGTTATAGTCGGCGGGTCCCCGTTTGGGACCGTTTATTGTTTATTGGTAGACATGGGGCCACCCATGACTAAGCCCAATGGGGAGTGAGTCGGAGTGGCCGAGAGATTGTCATGGCAGTAGATCGGTTTTGTCAGAACACCGTTGGTCCACCAGAATGGGAGTGCGAGGCCATCGGTTCTGTGGTGTGGGTACAGTGCGCTACCTTTGTAGAGTGTGCTTATTTAAACTATCGGTAGCCGCGTCCTCGGTCATGGGCATGGGTTCGTACTAGGTCACAACGTTCGTTCAACACTCACATGACGGAATTACTTATATGTGATTTATATGTGGATATTTTGAGCAGTACAGACTAGCAGGATGTTGATTATGTTGGGGCCAAGTGTTGGTCGTGGTAGTGATCATCGGAAAGATCATCGTTTGGGGACCAAGTGTCGGTCATGGTAGTGATCGCTGGAAAGATCACCATTTGAGACCAAGTGTTGGTCATGGTAGTGATCGCTGGAATGATCACCGTTTGAGACCAAGTGTTGGTCGTGGTTGTGCTCGCCGGAAAGATCACCGTTTGGTTTTCATCACAAGATGATCGAGATGGTATATTGCTTGGCCGGTTAGCTAAGAGAGATATGGTTATGGAGATCGGCGATGGTGATTTATCAGTACTGTAGTAGGTTCATATCATGCTTAGGAGTTGCTGTTGTATCATGGTAGTTGTTAATTTAATTAACCTGCTTAATGCTATGTTATTGTCTTGCCTTGATGTTTTTGGTTGTTGTGAGCTTACAAGTACATTCAATGTACTGACCTGGCATGTCATGCCAGATTGTAGGTGATGCCATGATTGCTTGATTGCTTGTCATGGTTTCCGTTCGTGCGAACTTGGTCATGTCCCAGCTAGAGTCCCTGCGGAGTGGAGTTCACCACCTTCGTCGTTGTTCCGTTGCTAGAAGATTTCCGCTGTTTCGAGTTGTTCTGCTGGAAGCATAGAGTGGGTACAGTATCGCAGGCGTAGTGTCGCCATGCTGATGTGATTATTTGTAACATCAGACCCGTGTATTATTATTCTTGTAATAAGAGCTGATTTGTTCTATGTGAAGCAGTGTCGTATTCCAGAGACTTCTCCTCGATCTCTGGGCTGGAATACGGGGCGTTCCTGTTTCTCTGAGCCGGGGTGCCACACACGGCCATAGCGCGCCTCCCTTTGTCATGGGGGCTGCTTCGAGGCCAGTAGCCCCCGCTGCTGGAAGAGGTGCCATCACGGGCGCCTGGCGCAACGCTTCCTCTGGGGTGTGTGCGCCCGCGCCCCCTGGATGCTACCGGAGGGACCGTAGTGTGCTTGCGGGGACGGCCACGGCCCCTCTTGGGACGAGGGGAGGCTGGCCCCTCCTTGGGGGCCTTCCCTTTCTCGACCGCTGAGAACCTCTTCGGCAATGCCATGGGAGCAAGATGGAGAGGAAAGAAGCAAGCGGGAGCAAGACAAAGGGAAGATGGACAGAGGCTCTGCCCCTCCCTCACATTTATAGTAAAGGGAGGCCAACCGCCGGCCTCCACGACCTCGCGCCATAATGACCCCCTACATGCAGCATCGACTAGTCAAGTCGAGCAGTTGCCGATGCAGCGTGGGGAATCAAAGTCGCCCACGTCCAATCAGTCGCCCCGAGTTCTCAAGGCCACAGGCGGTTAGGGCCCGTGGTGCTTCACACTTGCCCCTTGGCTTCGCCTGGAAGCCAAGTCCGAGCGCGCCTTGGGCCCGGGGGCTACTGTCAGCGTCCTGGACGCCGGGGTATCCAGTCCTGCTTGCCTGTGCCCACCACGTGGCTCCATCGACGGCCTGGTACGGCCCAGCTTCGACACCAATGCAGCAAGACCCTCGCGAGGGGCCAAACCTCGCGAGGCGGACAACGCCAAGACCCCCGAAGAAGCTGGCCTCCTCAGGAGGTCTCCTGAGGGGCGGAGAGATCTATGCAGCTACCTCGTGAGGCTCAGCTGACGTGAGCCATGACGACCAGGGCCAGGCGGGCACCAGGCGGGTGGAGAGCGCAGGTTTCCTCTTCGGTGCAAGGGTGGCAAGCCACAGGTGCGGAGTCCCGAGGAATCAGCCAAAGGCATCCATTCTGGTGTAACAAGACCAAGTTCGCCAGGACAGCACGACGGAGGTCATCACCAAGCCCACCGCGGCGTCACGACCAGAGGCTTTTCACAGGCGAAGACTACTTTTGTCAGGATAGACTGTACTACTTTTCCCCTTTCAAATCCCGACGTTGTGGAATCCCTTCCCGCTCATATTTGGGAAGAGGACCAAGGTGACTATATATAGGACTTAGCCACCACCATTGGAGGGGGACCAAAACCAAAGCAAGTAGAGCACCACACCAGCTCAAGAATAGCTCACCTGCTGAGGCTTGTTCATCCTTGTAACTAGTTCATCCATAGCCCCTCGAGGCAATCCACCACGCCACACTAGAGTAGGGTATTACACCACAACGGTGGCCCAAACCAGTATAAATCTCTGTGTCTTTGTGTCTCTGTGAGCTCTTCACGCTAGGCTAGGGAGGATCGCGAGTAGGCAAGCTGGGCAGGTTGAGATCTCTGCACGCACCCCAGTGTTTGAACCTCTCATGGGTTGCCGGACCCCGAAATTCGACAGCCCCCGGAGAGTTCTTTAGTACTATGGGGGACCCACCAGATGTAAGGTCTACTAGACCCACTTCGTAGGCCTAACAGTGTAGCATCTAGGTGTCCGCACACCATGTTGGTGTGTGCAGGCAACTTTGAGTTAATTCTGTCAAGTGTCGCGCCTCCCACGACCGTCGCTGCTACATCTTGATCTTGTGTTGGTTTTCCTCGAAGAGGAGAGTGTGATGCAGCAAAGTGTAGCGTAAGTATTTCCCTCAGTTTTGAGAACCAAGGTATCAATCCAGTAGGAGGCTCCTCAAAAGTCCCACGCACCTACACAAACAAACTGAGGACTCGCAACCAACTCAATAAAGGGGTTGTCAATCCCTTCACGGCTACTTGCGAAAGTGAGATCTAATAAAGATAGTATGATAAGATAAATATATTTTTGGTATTTTATGATGTAGATGCAAAAAGTAAAGATGCAAATAAAGGTAGATTGAAAGCAAATATGATAAGAGATAGATTCGGGGGCCATAGGTTTCACTAGAGGCTTCTCTCAAGATAGCATAAGTATTACGGTGGGTGAACAAATTACTGTCGAGCAATTGATAGAAAAGCGCATAGTTATGAGATTATCTAGGCATGATCATGTATATAGGCATCACGTCCATAACAAGTAGACTGACTCTTGCCTGCATCTACTACTATTACTCCACACATCGACCGACTCCTGCCTGCATCTAGAGTATTAAGTTCATAAGAACAGAGTAACGCATTAAGCAAGATGGCATGATGTAGAGGGATAAACACATGCAATATGATATAAACCCCATCTTGTTATCCTCGATGGCAACAATACAATACGTGTCTTGCAACCCTTTCTGTCACTGGGTAAGAACACCGCAAGATTGAACCCAAAGGTAAGCACTTCTCCCATGGCAAGAAAGACCAATCTAGTAGGCCAAACCAGACTGATAATTCTAAGAGACTTGCAAAGATAACTCAATCATTGTCAGGACCCTGACTCGATGTCACATCGATCTAGCTTGTAACACCTCATATCACTTTGCGGCCTCACGCATGGTATTCCCACGGGTGTCGCCTTACCTTTGCCCGGGACCGTTTGCGCCTTTTGGCTCACGTATATGATAGTGTCGCTAGCATCCATATGATAAGGAGCCCGGGCTGACATGACTAGTCGTAAATCCAAAGTGGCACAGGCTTACAGGGACAGGCATCCATGACCCAGCTTCGAACGTGTCGGTCATCAGCAAGTGGGTCCGGGATGTAGCACTGGGCTAGCAGGACTCCGGTAGACCGGGCTGTAGCGGGCTAACAGGACTCCGGTACTCAATGTGTGACATTTCCCCGAAGGGACAAACACAGGAACGAAGAAGGACACATGCCGGCCAGCCTAAGTGTTCCAGAGCAGTAGCAAGCTACCATGGCTCAGCGGTAACACTAGGAGACATTTCCCAGTAAGAGAGGCTACTAAAGATAAACAACTAGATAGTCAGATCCCACACATACCAAGCATTTCAATAACATACACACAATATGCTCGATATGTGCAAATACAACATGGCATCACAACATGACTCTACGACACAAGTACTTTATTTAAGGCTCCGGGAGCCATACATAACATACACATAGGTACGGGTCACATGACCCAGCATTCAAGTCATACAGTCATACAAACCAGCAGCGGAAGTAGCTTGTCTGGGTACAGACAACTAGTAAAATAAAAGAGGCTTGGAAAGCCTAGCTATACTACGTGGTCCTTCACAAGCTCAGGATCACCACCTAGGCCTTAGCCTACTCAGTGATGTCAACGTCTACGTAGCACCCATCAGAAGGAGTTGCAGCGTCTTCTGTAAAAATGTAGATTATAGCAACATGAGTACAAAGGTACTCAGCAAGACTTACATCAAATCCTACATACATGCACATTATCAAGAAGGGTTGGTGGAGTTGTTGCAGCAAGCCAGCTTTGACTCTTGGCTAGGCTAACCTATGAGACTCCAACTTGAAATGGTTTTGCGTACACGAGTCCACTACTCACCACTTCAATACACTACCGAGGATCCACCTCCGTCTTCCTACGGAAGAGCCATCCTCGGCACTCACACTTATCTTGAGGCTTTTAGTAGTTTCCATTTACTTGTCTATGAACTATATAGGAAACCAAGTAGTCCTTTACCGCGGACGCGGCTATTCGAATAGATCATGATAACCCTGCAGGGGTGTACTTCTTCATACATGTTTCCACCACTTAGCGTCTGCACACGATATGTGCTCGACGGACTTCAAGCGAAAGCCGACGTGGGTGTAGACCACGACCTACCTAAACACCTAAGTCTCTAGTCCAGGTTTATCGCCTATCCAGGTTCCATCCGCAGGGAGTCCGGCCGAGGTTTCCCATACGGCCCCGAACGATGTGAACAGGGTTCCCGAGATACCTAACGGGTATTCGGTACACCCGGCCATGTACCTACCGCATCACAGCCCACCCCTACGGTCAGCGCTGTCCACGGCCTCCAGTAGGCTACAAACACCAGAAACTACTTGCAACTCCTGGACAGAGGACTAGGGTGAATAAGAAGTCGAGCGGGGTCATATTTTAGGGCCCAATGCATGGTAGTAGCTGTATCTTAAATCACACATACAGATCTCAGTGCTTAAGGTCGGCTTCAATGAAACAACCCACCATGTACTCCTACATGGCCTCTCATCGATACCTTTACCAAATCATGTTCACCACACCACTCTCATTACCGACATAATCATTTCACTCTAGCCCATCACCCAGATGAACCAGACCTGACATGACTCTAAGCATAGCAGGCATAGCAAGGTAGGAACAACACATGCATATGGCTCAATCAACTCCTACACATGCTAGTGGGTTTCATCTAGTTACTGTGGCAATGACAGGTCATGCAGAGGAAGTGGGTTCAACTACCATAGCACATAGCAGTTTGAAACGCGTTGTCTTAATGCAGTAAAAGAGAGCAGGAGCGAGAACATGGGATTGTATCGATATGATCAAATGGTTGGTTGCTTGCCTGATGGTTCGATGCACTGATACGGTTCTTCGTTAGGGTAATCACGGTACTCCTCGGAGGCAGATCCTGCCGCATAGAACACCGATACACAACCATCACCAAACAATGTGCAACAATATGATGCATGCATGAAACATAGCAATATGAGTGTGTTGGGCTAATGCAACTAAGACCAGAAGGGTTTGAACCAATTTGAATCAAAGATTCAAATTTCAAACTCAAACATGGCGTTTCCTTGTTCTGCATTAAACATCAGGTTAACTTGTTTAATCATGCATGAAAATAGTACAGATGGATAGATTGGATTTTTCTGATCATTTTTCATATATAATTTGTCTGATTTGGAGTTACAGAATAAAAGTTATGAATTTTTAAAGTTTAAACTATATTCTGGAATTTCCTATATTAGATTAAATCCAGAAAATCAATTACTGCATCAGCCTGACGTCAGTGTGACATCAGCAGGTCAACGGGACACGTCCGGGTCAAACCTGATAGTGGGTCCCGCGTGTCAGTGTGATTAATTTAATTAGAGTTTAAATAAAACTAAACATGTTTAATTAACAGGGCTGGGCCCCACCTGTCATTGACTCAGGGAGTCAACCAGGGCCCACCCGTGGTCAAACCCGGGTCGGCTGCACCGGCGTTTAGCCGCCGGCGAGCCCGACGCGGCGGCGGAAGTGGTTTTGGCCGTTTCGGCCACCAAATGGGTTGCGGAGACCACCGGAGTGGAGCTGAGGACGAGCCGCAGCTCTTGGTGGAGTCCGTTGGGGTCGGGGTGGCCGGAGTTGGCGCCGGCGACGACTTTGGCGGCCACCGGGGTTCGGCCGAAGTCGAACTTGACGCAAGAGGGGTCGGTGAGGTGCGGGGAGTAGCTAGTTAGGTGCTACGTGACGCGGTGAGCATGATGGACACCGTGGAGTGGTCGAAGGGTGACCGGGAGCATGTCGGCGACGAGCTCCACGGCGGTGGGTGCGGTTGAGCTCCGGGAGGTCGCTACACAGCTCGGGAGCAAGAAAAGAAGGGGGGAAGATGGCTAAGCTCACAGTGAGTGCGACGAAGCCCTTGCTGCGGCCGGGGATGGACCGGAGCGACGACGGCGTTGAAGGGGATCTTCGGCGGCGGCGGTTCGGGCGAGGTCGTTACGGTGGACTCGGGCGTTGCGAGCGCTCGGGGCTCGGCTTGCTCGATGAAGTGGACAGCGGCGGAGCTCCTGGACACGACGAGAGGACGCACGGGCAGCGGGGAGCACGGCTACGACGTAGGCACGGCGGTGGTGGCGTCGGTCATGGCGGGGGAGCGCGAGGGGGAGGAGCTGGAGAGGAGAGGGGGTGTCTGGGGGGTTCGGGGGAGAGAGGGAGGGCGATCCACGACGTCAGCGGGCGAGGGGAGCGGCGAGGCGGCGAGCAGGTGCGTGGCGCGCGCTGC
>NC_041387.1:326311283-326361836 GCF_002162155.2 Triticum dicoccoides | reverse complement strand
GGTGGTGGCGTCGGTCATGGCGGGGGAGCGCGAGGGGGAGGAGCTGGAGAGGAGAGGGGGTGTCTGGGGGGGTTCGGGGGAGAGAGGGAGGGCGATCCACGACGTCAGCGGGCGAGGGGAGCGGCGAGGCGGTGAGCAGGTGCGTGGCGCGCGCTGCGGTCACCATCGGGCACCTGCCTGCCTGCCTGGCCGGCAAGCAGCTCGCTGGAGCGGCGCTGGGCTGGGCCGGGAGCTGGCGTCAGGTAAGTTTTTCTATTTTCTCTGTTTTCTGTTTTTTAATACTTCTGCAACTTTGTTGAATTAATAAAAATACTTAGGCAACTCCTAAAATCACCAAACTACTCCTGGTCCATAGTTGGATTATTTCCAACATGAAACATTTTAGTTTAGAGATATTTGAGCATTTAAATATTTTATATAATTTTAAATGCCCAAATTCAAATATTTATGATTTAATTCACAAACCCTAAGATGGCCTAGGAAAATGTGCATCACTTTTGGCAGAGGTTCTGAACCAAGACAAAAATGATGGGCATTTTAGAAGGGCATTTCAGGTTCATTGGAAAAGTTTTTAGTAAACCCTAATTGGTTTCCGAGGGGACTGGGGGTTCTGTCATCCCCATTTCAGGTTTCTGATGCAAAAATAAACATGATGCAACACTCTAATGCATGACTAGCTAGGGTGTGACAATCATACATAAAAGAATTCATAGAAGATTCAAATATTATTCATAGATAAACTTGATCATAAACCCACAGTTCATTGGATCTCGACAAACACACCGCAAAAAGAGTTTACATCGAATAGATCTCCACAAGAGAGGGGGAGAAGATTGTATTGAGATCCAAAAAGAGAGAAGAAGCCATCTAGCTAATAACTATGGACCCGTAGGTCTGTGGTAAACTACTCACAACTCATCAGAGGGGCCAGGATGTTGATGTAGAGGCCCTCCGTGGTTGATTCCCCCTCCGACAGAGTGCCGGCGAAGGCTGCAAGATGGGATCTCGTGGATACATAAGGTTACGGCGGTGGAAATTGTGTTTCGTGGTGCTCCTAGATGTTTCCGGGTTATGTAGGTATATATAGGAGGCAGAAGTATGTCGGTGGCCGCCCGAGGGGCCCACGAGACAGGGGCGCGCCCTACAGGGGGGGGGCGCGACCCCCTGTCTCGTGGGTCCCTTGGGAGCTTCTTGACTTTCACTCCAAGCTCTCCAGATCATGTTCGTTCCAAAAATCATGCTCTTAAAGGTTTCATTCCGTTTGGACTCTGTTTGATATTCCTTTCCTTCGAAATACTGAAATAGGCAAAAAAAACAGCAATATGGGTTGGGCCTCCGGTTAGTAGGTTAGTCCCAAAAATGATATAAATGTGTAAAATAAAGCCCATAAACATCCAAGAGGGGTAATATAATAGCATGGAACAATCAAAAATTATAGATACGTTGGAGACATGTCAAGCATCCCCAAGCTTAATTCCTGCTCGTCCTCGAGTAGGTAAATGATAACAAGAGAATTTTTGATGTGGAATGCTACCTCGCATAATTCATAATGTAATTTTCTTTATTGTGGCATGAATGTTCAGATCCAAATGAATACAAAATAAAAGTTCATATTGACATAAGAAATAGTAATCCTACAAGCATACTAATCAAAGTAATCATGTCTTCTCAAAATAACATGGCTAAAGAGAGTTATCCCTACAAAATCATATAGTCGGGTATGGTCTATCTTCATCACACAAAGTATTTAATCATGCACAACCCCGATGACAAGCCAAGCAATTGTTTCATACTTTAATAATCTCAAAAAAATTCAACTTTCACGCAATACATGAGCGTGAGCCATGGACATAGCACTATATGTGGAATAGAAGGGTGGTTGTGGAGAGGACAAAAAGGAGAAGATAGTCTCACATCAACTAGGTGTATCAACGGGCTACGGAGATGCCCATTAATAGATATGAATGTGAGTGAGTAGGGATTGCCATGCAACGGATGCACTAGAGTTATAAATATATGAAAGCTCAATAAAAGAAACTAACTGGGGTGCATCCAACTTGCTTGCTCACAAAGACCTAGGGCACTTTTGAGGAAGCCCATCATTGGAATATACAAGCCAAGTTCTATAATGAAAAATTCCCACTAGTATATGGAAGTGACAACATATGAGACTCTCTAACATGAAGATCATGGTGCTATTTTGAAGCACAAGTGTGGAAAAAGAGATAGTAGCATTGTCCCTTCTCTCCTTTTCTCTCATTTTTTTTCTTTTCTTCTTTTTTTTCTTTTCCTTTCTTTTTTTTGGCCTTTCTTTTTTTTTGGCCTTTCTCTTTTTTTCCTTTTTTTTCTTTTTGTAAAGTCCGAAGTATCATCCCGACTTGTGGGGGAATCATAGTCTTCATCATCCTTTCCTCACTAGGACAATTCTCTAATAATGAAGATCATCACACTTTTATGGATTTACAACTCAAAGCTAGAACAAGATATGACTCTATATGAATGTCTCCGGCAGTGTACCGGGATGTGTAATGAATCAAGAGCGACATGTATGAAAATTATGAGGGTGGCCTTGCCACAAATACAATGTCAACTACATGATCATGCAAAAAGCAATATGACAAAAGTAATGCGTGTCATATGAACGAAACGGTGGAAAGTTGCATGACAATATATCTCGGAATGGCTATGGAAATGCCATAATAGGTAGGTATGGTGGCTGTTTTGAGGAAGGAGTATGGTGGGTGTATGGTACCGGCGAAAATTGCGCGGTACAAGAGAGGCTAGCAATGGTGGAAGGGTGAAAGAGTGCGTATAATCCATGGACTCAACATTAATCAAAAGAACTCATATACTTGTTGCAAAAATTTAGAATTCATCAAAAACCAAAGCACTACGTGCATGATCCTAGGGGGATAGATTGGTAGGAAAAGACCATCGCTCGTCCCCGACCGTCACTCATAAGGAAGACAATCAATAAATAAAATTGTGCTCCAACTTCATCACAAAGCGGTTCACCATACGTGCATGCTACGGGAATCACAAACTTCAACACAAGCATTCTTTTAATTCATAATCACCCAACTAGCATGACTTTAATATCACTACCTCCATATCTCAAAACAATTATCAAGCATCAAATTGATCATAGCATCCAATTCACTTTCTATGATAGTTTTTATTATACCAAACTTGGATGCTCATCATTCTAGGACCAACTTTATGTTCATAGCAAATACCATGCTGTTCTAAAAGAATCTCAAAATAATATAAGTGAAGCATGAGAGACTAGCAATTTCTTCAAAATTAAGACACCACCGTGCTCTAAAAGATATAAGTGAAGCACTAGAGCCAAAACTGTCAAGCTCAAAAGATATAAGTAAAGCACATAGAGTATTCTAGCAAATCCTAATCAAATAGGCTTCTCCCAAAAGGTGTGTACAGAAAGGACGATTGTGGTAAACTAAAAAGCAAAGACTAATATAATACACGATGCTCCAAGCAAAACACATATCATGTGTCGAATAAAAATATAGCTCCAAGTAAAGTTACCAATGAACGAAGACGAAAGAGGGGATGCCTTCCCGGGGCATCCCCAAGCTTAGGCTTTTGGCTATCCTTGAATATCTTGGGGTGCCATGGGCATCCCCAAGCTTAGGCTCTTGCCACTCCTTATTCCATAGTCCATAAAAGCTTTACCCAAAACTTGAAAACTTCACAACACAAAACTCAACAGGAAATCTTATAAGCTC
Source organism: Triticum dicoccoides (assembly GCF_002162155.2). Classification (NCBI taxonomy): domain Eukaryota; kingdom Viridiplantae; phylum Streptophyta; class Magnoliopsida; order Poales; family Poaceae; genus Triticum; species Triticum dicoccoides. Next base: position 326,358,087 of record NC_041387.1, on the reverse strand, counting down.
TGTTAGTGAAAGAAAACAAAACCACCACATAAGATACTGCAGTGAACTCATTCTTTATTTATATTGGTGTTAAACCTACTGTATTCCAACTTATTTATGGTTTATAAACTAATTTACTAGCAATAGATGCATTGAAATAAGCAAACAACAGAGGAAAAATAGAATCTGTCAAAAACAGAACAGTCTGTAGCAATCTGTAACTAACGCAAACTTCTGGAAATCTAAAAATTCTACCAAAATAGGAAGTCCTGGAAAATTTGTCTATTGAACAGAAGCAAAAAGAGTCAACGCAAAATCATGTTCTTGTGATTTAGCAAAATTATATTCATGCGCGCAAAGTTTCTGTTTTTCAGCAGAATCAAATCATCTATCATCGTAGGTTATCCTATAGGTTCTACTTGGCACAAACACTAATTAAAATATAAAAACACATCTAAGCAGAAGGTAGATGAAATATTTATTACTAAACAGGAGCAAAAACAAAAAACATAAGGAAAATTGGGTTTCCTCCCAACTAGCGCTATCGTTTAACGCCCCTAGCTAGGCATAAAAGCAAGGATAGATCTAACGAGTGCCATCTTTGGCACTAAATTCATAAGTAGCATGCATGATAGATTCATAAGGTAATTTGACTTTCTTTCTTGGAAAGTGCTCCATGCCTTTCTTTAAAGGAAATTGGAATCTAATGTTCCCTTCCTTCATATCAATAATCGCACCAATCGTTCTAAAGAAAGGTCTACCAAGTATAATAGGGCAAGAAAGATTGCAATCTACATCAAGAATGATAAAATCTGCGGGCACCAAATTTCTATTTGCAACAATAAGAACATCATTGATCCTTCCCATAGGCTTTTTAATGGTGGAATCCGTAAGTTGCAAATTTAAAGAGCAATCATCAAGATCATGGAAACCTAGAATATCACATAAAGTTTTCGGAATCATGGAAACACTAGCACCCAAATCACACAAAGCAAAACACTCATAATCTTTAATTCTAATCTTTATAGTAGGTTCCCACTCATCATTAAGTTTTCTAGGTATAGAAACTTCCAAATTAAGTTTTTCATCATAAGATTGCATCAAGGCATCAAAAATATGTTTGGTAAAAGCTTTATTTTGACTATAAGCATGAGGAGAATTAACAACAGATTGCAACAAGGAAATACAACCTTTTAAAGAGCAATTATCATAATCAAATTCCTTGAAATTCGAGATAGTAGGTTCAATATTATTAGAAGTTGAGGATTCTCCAATCTCACTTTTACCAAATTTAACATCAAGATCTAAAGACTCCGAATTTTTGGGACACCTTCTAGCCAAAGTTGATTCATCATCACTCCCATAATCATCAAAATTCATATTGCAAAACATAGATCTAATAAGAAATACATCAATAACTTTTAGATCCTCATCATTATTTTCATGTAATTTTTCTGGTTTAGCGGCCATCTTATTGACTAAGGTGGCTTGCTTGTCAGAAATTTTGGCTATAGCATTTTCAAGCCGGGTAATTTGAGCGTTAACACCATAGAATTCTTTATTCATATCATCAAGCTCTTTGTTCATAAACCCCAAAAAACTTTTTTGTTCCTGAAGCTCTTTTCTAAAGAAATTATTATGCTCAAATTGCAAATTCATAAAGCTTCTAATATTTGATTCAATCTCATCCATCCTTCTGAGAAGGTGGTCAGGACCCTTGGGCGCAGCCATGAGGTCAAACAAGGAAATAAGCACACAAAAGAAGGCAAGCGAAAAAGAGGAGGAGATTGGGAAAGAGAGGGCGAATAAAACGGCAAGGGTGAAGTGGGGGAGAGGAAAACGAGAGGCAAATGGCAAATAATGTAAATGTGAGGGAGATGGGTTTGTGATGGGTACTTGGTATGTCTTGACTTGAGCAAAGACCTCCCCGGCAACGGTGCCAGAAATCCTTCTTGCTACGTCTTGAGCTTGCGTTGGTTTTCCTCGAAGAGGTGAGGATGATGCAGCAAAGTGTAGCGTAAGTATTTCCCTTAGTTTTGAGAACCAAGGTATCAATCTAGTATGAGGCTCCTCAAAAGTCCCACGCACCTACACAAACAAACTGAGAACTCGCAACCAACGCAATAAAGGGGTTGTCAATCCCTTCACGGCCACTTGCGAAAGTGAGATCTAATAAAGATAGTATGATAAGATAAATATATTTTTGGTATTTTATGATATAGATGCAAAAAGTAAACATGCAAATAAAGGTAGATTGAAAGCAAATATGATAAGAGATAGACCAGGGGGCTATAGGTTTCACTAGAGGCTTCTCTCAAGATAGCATAAGTATTACGATGGGTGAACAAATTACTGTCGAGCAATAGATAGAAAAGCGCATAGTTATGAGATTATCTAGGCATGATCATGTATATAGGCATCACATCCATAACAAGTAGACTGACTCCTGCCTGCATCTACTACTATTACTCCACACATCGACCGACTCTTGCCTGCATCTAGAGTATTAAGTTCATAAGAACAGAGTAACGCATTAAGCAAGATGACATGATGTAGAGGGATAAACACATGCAATATGATATAAACCCCATCTTGTTATCCTCGATGGCAACAATACAATACATGTCTTGCAACCCTTTCTGTCACTGGGTAAGAACACCGCAAGATTGAACCCAAAGCTAAGCACTTCTCCCACGGCAAGAAAGACCAATCTAGTAGGCCAAACCAAACTGATAATTTGAAGAGACTTGAAAAGATAACTCAATCATACATAAAAGAATTCAGATAAGATTCAAATATTATTCATAGATAAACTTGATCATAAACCCACAATTCATCGGATCTCGACAATTACACCGCAAAAAGAGTTTACATCGAATAGATCTCCACAAGAGAGGGGGAGAACATTGTATTGAGATCCAAAAAGACAGAAGAAGCCATCTAGCTAATAACTATGGACCCGTAGGTCTATGGTAAACTACTCACAACTCATCGGAGGGGCAAGGATGTTGATGTAGAGGCCCTCCATGGTTGATTCCCCCTCCGGCAGAGTGCCGGCGAAGGCTCCAAGATGGGATCTCGCGGATACAGAAGGTTACGGTGGTGGAAATTGTGTTTCGTGGTCCTCCTGGAAGTTTTCGGGGTACGTAGGTATATATAGGAGGAAGAAGTACGCCATTGGCTGCCCGAGGGCCCACGAGACAGGGGGCACGCCCTACAGGGGGGCGCGCGACCCTCTATCTCGTGGGGCCCTCGGGAGCTTCTTGACTTGCACTCCAAGCTCTCCGGATCATGTTCGTTCCAAAACATCACGCTCCCGAAGATTTCATTCCGTTTGGACTTCGTTTGATATTCCTTTTCTTCGAAATACTGAAATTGGCAAAAAAACAACATTATGGGTTGGGCCTCCGGTTAGTAGGTTAGTCCCAAAAATGATATAAATGTGTAAAATAAAGCCCATAAACATCCAAAATGGGTAATATAATAGCATGGAACAATCAAAAATTATAGATACGTTGGAGACGTATCAGTCGCCTCGCTCACGTGGTCACGCCCTTTGAGACTTCGGACGGCTATAAATGAGCAATATGTTTTTGCCTACTTCGCATGCATGATAGTACTTCCTCCATCCAGATGTGTTAGGCTATAGTATGTTATTGCCATGTCATATATAGTCATCACTGATAGTAACTCATAGAACAAGGTTAGTTATAAGCTTGGCTATAAGAGTACTCACTACTAGAATCAAGATCTTTGCCGTCAGCCGGTTCTTTGCCGTCAGCTAGCTGATGGCAAAGAGGGTCTTTGCCATCACCTTGCAGAAAACTGATGGCAAAGAAGGAGCTGACGACAAAGAAAGTGTTTGCCGTCAGCCGCATCTTTGCCGTGAGCTAGCTGACGGCATAGAATATTTGCCGTCAGCTAGAGGACGACAAAGAGGCAGGGTGGCCCGCTAGCGAGAGCCACCTATCGGCCACTTTATTTGCCGTTCGCTAGCTGATGGCGAAGAAACTTTGTTGTCCGCTAGCAGACGGGAAAGAAAGTGGGCAAACTAACGTCCCTTAGCTAGTCTCTTTGCCGTGTGCTAGCGGACAACAAAGAGTTGTTCCCTATCTAAACAAGGCCCTCGCCCTAACCCTCTCCCTCTCCTCTCTCTCCCCCTCATTAGTACCAGCTCTGCCATCCCAACCCACCTTGCTGCCCCGTCATGCCGGGCCGCTTCGCCCCACTCCGCCTCGCCGCCCCGGCCACCCCAGGCAGCCTCGCCGCCCCGGCCGCCCGCCAGGCCGCGCCATCCCTCTGCGCCGGCCCGGCCTACCCCGCAGCCCCGCCTCATTGCTCCGCCCCGCCTCGCCGCCCCGGGCGCCTGAAGGTGAGACCTTTTCTTCTTTTTTTCTGGTTTTTTAGATTTAGTTTAATTAGGTTTAGTATAATTTAGTGTAGGTTTTGTCTCTGTTTTTTAGGTTTAGGTTTAGATTTAGTTTAGTTTATGTTAAGTTTAGGTTTACTTTAGTTGGTTTAGTTTAGGCTTAGTTTAGTTTAGGTTTAGTTAGTTAGTGTAGTGTAGTTTAGGTTAAGTTTATGGTTTATTTTGAACATGTCAAATTTGTTGTTATTTTTCTTAGTTAAAGCATTTATTCCCGCATCGATGTCGGCAATGCCTATCCCGCATCCCCGTCGTGGACTCGGTGGAGGAGGCGTGCTTGATTAGAGGCGCCATGTTCAAGACTGGGCTCTGCCAGGCTGGTACTGGGAGGTTCTACCTTCTGGGGGTGTAGCTTGGTGAGGAGCCAGCCCGTCGTTGACCCGAACCTTCTTTGGTGGTGGACGCGTGGGTCAGTGACAGTGCCCAGGCTTACGGACACCGTGGAGGTGGTACATCGTCGTGTCAGCGAGTAGGACGAGCACGTCCGTCGCTACATGGTTGCGTTGGAGGGCAGGTTCGACAATAGGTTCTTCAGGGATCTCACTGGACTATGATCCTGTGATGGTTCCTTCTCTTTGGGTGTCCACCGCCTGCGCCGATACCTGTCGTTCGCTATGGTTCTAGCTGTATTAGTGATGCTATATGTATGATACTATTCAAGATGTATTAGTGATAATATTTGACGATGTATGGATGCAAGAGATGATGTAGTTTTGCTTATTGAATGCATGCTAATTTAGGGCACCCGGGGACGAGTGGGTTAGGGAGTTCCTCTGTGTCGACGGAACCCTAAATAGCAAGTACCGTTAGTCCGAGATACATGTGGCCGTCGGGTTCGAACACTACATCCACATCCCACAAGTGACAGAGGGGTCCTGCGGCCCACATCATTAGTTCTTGGCGTCGATGGCGGTCGAACACCATTGCGAATTTGTCTGGCAGCCTCTGAGATGACGATTAAAAGATAAGTGTTGAAACTTGAAACACCCAAACTAACTCAACTCGGTTTGGTTGTTTGAACTTTCAAAACTTGGCTTTAATCATCATTGCAAAGGCTGCCAGACAAATTAGCCAAGGTGTTCGACCCTCATCGGCCACCAGAACTATTGTTGCGGGATGCCAGGCGCGGGCGTCACTTGTGGGATGTGGATCTAATGTTCAACGCCGAGTGCCTCATGCATCTTGCACTGATTATACTTGCTATTTAGGGATCTATCGACGTCGAGGAACCCCTAACCCGCTCGTCCTATTGTAAATATTTAGTTAGGTTGACGGTAAAAAAAATATTGCTATGAAACTCATCTTTTAATTTAAATGTGCAGTTTTTTCGTCGCTGCGAGGGTCTAGTGTTCGATGAGCTCCGCCCCTACCTTCATGGGTTAGCACAAATGACATCTCCTCCGCCCACCCTTGATTTGCTCTATTCCGGTCTTCGTGCCAATGAAACTTGCTAGCTATATGTGTCTTCAATCACAGTACGCGTGACCACTATGCGTCTCCCTTTCGAAAGGGTTACATCTATAAATATGCATGCATTTGCATATTTATAACTATGATTCTTTCGAATTGTCCAACGTTATCCATGGACAGCCCTAGTATGTCTAGATTGGGTTCATTTTCCCATATGCTCTGCTCCGGATTCGATGCAGAATTTCGTCGGTGCCTCACTGGTGTTCTCCGGGTACACATCCTCTCTGCTTATTGCCGAGACGTGTATCAGGAGAACAGCGGTGAGGTGCTACCAAAATTTTGCGTCGGATCCGGAGCAGAGCATGAGAAAACAAACCCAATCTACACATACTCAGGTGGGCTTAGGACCTATCTTTGCCTATTAGCGTCTAGGTTGCATGGACGTAATAAAAGTGACAACCTCCATTAACTGATGAATATATACATGCTGATTAATTTATATTTATATTTCTTATGTGTCGAGTAGCTAGGCAAGATGAGTGATCGTGCGTGGATGTACACCAGTAACACTAGTCAGAAAAACATGACCACTAAATGGTTAACAAAAACCAAGGGGTTTCTGAGAGCCGCATTTGCAAATGGCCAGAGGACAACCTGGTGCCCCTGTGCCGGATGCAACAACTGGTACAAGAGGATAGAGGATGAAATGGGCAAACACCTGCAGAAGAGGGATTTTACGAGAGATTATATGGTGTGGACATTTCTTGGCAAGTCTGACCAACGCGCCAGAGCTGAGGTGCTTCGTCGTTGCACCGACGAGCATGGTACCGGGATGCAAGACATGATGCAAGACTTTGACGATGCTCGGGACTCGGATAATGAGATGGAGGAATCTGCAAAGGCCTTCAATGAAATGTTGGAGTCTTCAAAACGTCCTCTCCACGAGCACACCGAGCTTTGTCAGGTGGATGTCATCTCACAAATAATGGCTCTGAAGGCTCAATTCAACTTAGGCAAAGAATGCTACCACGCGATGATGATAGTATTTGCATGTTTTCTACCCAAAGACCACGTACTACCTGCAAACCTGTACCAATCAGAAAAAATCCTCTGTGCTCTTAAGATTCCCTATGAGAAGATACATGACAGTGAGAATCGATGTGCCTTATTTAGGCTTCATTATGCGGACTTGAACTATTGTCCCATTTGCAAGTCATCCAGGTATGTTGTGGTAGACAATGGTATGGGGAGAAGACGCAAACCAATATCCCCGTTAATGTTCTTGGGTATATGCCAATCGTACCAAGAATTCAATGTATTTTCATGGTCGAAGAGACGGCAAGACAAATGACATGGCACAAAACGGGCAAAAGAACCCAACTAGATGCAGCTAGGAAGCTGATGATGGTGCACACATCGGACGATGAAGCGTGGAAGCACTTCGATGAAAGCTACAGATCCGAGGCATCCTCGAGTCGCCATCAGCACGGATGGGTTCAGTGTGCTTGGTCTAACAGAAACCCAATACAGTTGTTGGCCCGTATTTGTCATTCCACTCAATCTCCCCCCCCCCCCGGATAGATTACGCAAAGAAAGAACATTTTCTTGACGTTGATAATTCCAGGGCCAAACTATGCTGGGAAGAATATGAATGTGTACATGTAGCCGCTGAAGGACGAATTGCAAGAAGCCTGGGATAATGGGTTCAAGGCATACGATGCCTTTAGCAAAAAGAACTTCATAATGCGTGTGTGGTACATGTACTCGACCCATGACTTGTCGCGCGTATGTGCTATTTGTTGGCTGGTGTGTGCATGGAAGGTTCTCTTGCCCCACATGCAAGGGAGCTCTTCAGTTTCATCGGCTTGAGGTCGGTCGCAAGTTTTCTTGCTTCGACATGCATAGACCATTCCTGCATCCTTGCCATAAGTTCAGGAAAGACAAGCAGAACTTCATCAAAGGTAGAGTTGTGAAAGACTCTGCACCACCTCCGTTAACAGGCCAAGAGATCCTGGATCAGTTAAACGCTCTCGAGCTAGATCTAGAGCATCCAGGGTATTTCAAGGGTTATAATGCGCAACACGCCTGGACTAACAAGACATGCTTGTGGGATCTGCCTTACTTCAAAGACCTCCTTTTCCCACACAACATCGACGTGATGCACACTGAGAAGAATATAGCCGAGGTAGTTTTTGGTACATTGTTTGGCATAGATGGGAAGTCAAAGGATAATCCTAAGGCAAGAGTCGATCAGGAGGCGCTATGTCATAGACCGTTACAAAACATGCAACCACTGAAAGGAAAGAAGAACTAGACAAAGCCAAAGGCATGGTTCAATCTTGGAAGGCCAGCTATGAGGGAAATTATCTTGTAGGTGAAAATGCAGTTGATGTTCCCCGATGGTTATGCATCAAATCTAAAGAGGGAAGCGAGTCTTGAAAAATAGAAGATATTTGGTCTCAAGAGTCATGATTGGCACATATGGATTGAGCGGGTAATGCCGGTGGTGTTGCATGTATTCATCCCTTTTATAACTATTTTTTGTATTTCGCATTTACTACAATTATGGCCATCAAGTTGACATAGAGATATTTTAATGTAGGAGGTATGTGAACCGGAATTTGCAACCGACCCTCTTGTTGAGAAGTTAAATTTAGTTGAAAAATATTAAAAGAATTGAAAAAGAGAAGATGAAATTGGAGTTGTATGTTGCCAATGTGGTCGATGATCACAAGATGAAGATGAATGCAATGCGCTTGAAGATGGATGCAATGCGCTTGAAGATTAAGAAGATTAGAAAATATGCCATTGATAATGATGCTTGGTATCATTATCCCGTTGGATCAATTGTTACCTAAGTTGCGATCTTCATCGCATTTGTTGCAATGAGGGTAATCTATCTCTAGTATTTTGCTTAACAAATGCATACTTAGCTTACTTTCATCCTAAATGGCATAAATAACCAAGTTGGACAAAAAATGAGCTATACTTAGCTTACTTTCCTCAAAAATATCATGATAATCTTTGTCACCTCCAAAATGATATAGACTTACCTTAATTTCCTCGAAAATGACATGATAACCTTAGTAAGCTCCAAAATGACCTATGTACCTAGCTTAGCTCAAAAATGACCTACACTTAGCATTTTTACCTAGCTTAACAATAAAATGGCATTTTTCCTACCTTAGTTAGATGAAGAAGATAAAAAAGAGGAGAGGAGAAAAAGAAAGAGAAGAAAAAAAATCTTCTTCTTCTTCTTCCTTTTCTTCCTCTTCTTCTTCTTCTTATTCTTTTTCTAGCTAGTCTTCTTCTTCTTCTTCTAACTTGCTTCTTTCCAAATTTACAGATTTGCTTTAGATGAGGGAGCTTGCGTTGATGGACTCTACTCTTCTCTTTATGATTCCTTCTTTTTTTGATTTTATAGGATGAAGAATTCAAACTTGCTACCTACATATGTATGTATGGATGAAACCATTGTATGCTTGTTGTTGGATATGTTGGCTATGTATATGTGTTGGATGAAACCATTTGCTATGTATATGTGTTGGATGATCATATCCATATGGCAGGGATATTATTTGGTATGTATATGTGTTGGTATGCTTGTCGAAAGTATTTTCAAATGTGTGTGTGTGTATGAAATTCTGTGAAATTGAATGAATTTCAGAAAAAACAGAAAAAACAAGGGCTATATAGGCTCTTTGCCATCAGCCAACAGACGGCAAAGAGCTTTGTCTTCAGCCAGCAGACGTCAAACATGCCACGTGTCAGGTACTTGTGCAACCTGGGGTAGTATGCTGGCCATTTGGACCCTTTGCCGTTTGCCAACAGACGACAAAGAACATTGAATATTTGCCGTCAGCCAGCTAATGGCAAAGCTACCAAATAGGCCAGCCCCCCAGATGTTGCCACATGGCATGCTATGTCGTCCGCTGACAGACGACAAATATTCAATGTTCTTTGTCGTCCACTGGCAGACGGCAAATACGCAAAGGTCTTTGTCGTCCGGTAGCGGACGGTAAAGCATGCCGTTGACCCCTTAACGGACCTAGGCTGACATGTGTGCCATCCAGGCTCTTTGTTGTCTGCTGGCGGACGGCAAAGACCTTTGCATCTTTGCCGTCAGCCAGCAAACAACAAAGAAGCCTTTAACGTAGACTGTTCAACGGGACGTGTTGCCGTGTGTTGGCTGACGGCAAAGTTCCTGATTCCTATAGTGACTATTTTTACGTTCTCTCTATCTCTTTCTTCGTATTTATTGCATTTGCCAAGGAGTGCGCATATAGCTGGGCTCTTGCATGAGAGCCCAGTCTCACCATTTTGCCATTTCTCTCTACTCTACATAGGCAAAGGTGACATGTAAGCAGGCTATATGCTCATTATTATACTTACTCTAAGAGAATTCAGAAAATCATAAAGTGTTTGCGATGTAATAATTAAACTGTACCTCCTATACCTCAATTGCCTCATGCGTGCACCTCCCTCTCAATTGATTTTTCTTGTTCTCCTTACCAGGAAACCCGTTCGCCTCCAAATCTTTACCTCGCCATGTGTGAAAACAATCTGCATGCATGACTCTCCTTCTCCCTCACGGGGTTCCACCTCTCCTCTCCATGTGAAAACAATCTGCATGCATGACTCTCCTTCTCCCTCCCACACTCGTCCAATGTCCTCCTTTCTAAATGGCAGATCACGAAAACCCTGAACCGTTGTCACCAGCAAGATCTCCACCCCTCCTCTCAAATTTAGCTCGATGGGCCCCCCTCACACCCCTAATTTCCTCCAAGAAAGAAATGCCCACTTATTTGTTATGTTAATCACGCAACATATCTTACATAGTTGTAGCATTGATCATTATAAATAATTGATACATCTCCAACGTATCTATATTTTTTTATTGTTCCATGCTATTATATTGTATCAATCTTGGATCATGTACATCTACAAGCAATTATATATCATTTCTTGGACTAATCTATTAACTTAGTGCCCAGTGCTAGTTGCTATTTTTTTCCTATTTTTGGTTTTTCAGAATATCAGTACCAAACGAAGTCCAAATGCCATGATTTTTTTGTAGATTTTTTTTTCAACATAAGAGACCTAGAAGCTTTAGGAGGGGACGAGAAGATGCAGAAGTGGCCCACGAGGCACCAGGGCACGCCCAGGGGGTAGAGCATGTCCTGGTGGCTTGTGGGGCCCATGCGGCTCCATTTGATGAAACTCCTCCTCTATAAATTCTCTAAAATCGGGAAACTAATAGAGAGCCAGCCAAAATACTTTTTCAGCCGCTTCAAGTTCCAAAACCACGAGATCCCATCTGGAGGCCTTTTTTGGCACAATACCAGAGGGGGGTTTGATTACGGAGGGGCTCTACATCAACCTTGTTGCCCTTCCGATGATGCGTGAGTAGTTTACCATAGACCTACAGGTCCATAGTTAGTAGCTAGATGGCTCTCTCCCCCTCTCTGTCTCTCTCTCTCTCTCTTTTTGATCTACAATACAATATTCTCCTTGATGTTCTTGGAGTTCTATCCGATGTAACAGTTTTTTGTGGTGTGTTTGTTGGGATCCGATGAATTGTGACATTATGAATAGATTTATCCATGAATATTATTTAACTTTAATCTGAACTCTTTTATGCTTGATTGTTAGAGATTCATTTTCTCTCCGATCTATTGATTTTGTCTTGCCCAACTAGATTGATTTTTCTTGCAATGCAGAGGTTCTTTGTGATGGGTAAGATCTTGAAGTGCTCAATCCCAGTGACAGAAAAGGACATGACACGTATTTGTATCATTGCCATTAAGGATAAAAAGATGGAGTTTATTCATGCGTGAGTTTACTTTGTCTACATCATGTCATCTTGCTTAAGGTGTTACCCCGTTCTTTATGAACTTAGTACTCTAGATGCATGTTGGATAGCGATCAATGTGTGGAGTAACAGTAGTAGATGGAAAATCGTTTCGGTCTACTTGTCTTGGATGTGATGCCTATATACATGATCATTGCCTTGGATATCGTCATGATTATTCGTTTTTCTATCAATTGCCCAACCGTAATTTGTTTACCCACGGTATGCTATTTTGAACAGAGAAGCCTCTAGTGAAAACTATGGCCCCTGGGTCTACTTTTATCATATATAAAATCGTAAAGTATCTTGCTGCAATTTTACTTTATTTATTTTGTTTTGTATTTTTGTTCAATCTATCTATCAAACACCATACAATTTAATCTTGCATGTAAACATTGAGGATTGACAACCTCTTCTTCACGTTGGGATGCAAGGATTTGTTGTTTGTGTGCGGGTTCTGTTGGTGTTGCTTGGTTCTCCTACTGGATTGATAACCTTGGTTCTTAACGGAGGGAAATACTTATCTCTACTGTACTGCTTCATCCTCTCCTCTTCGGGGAAATCCCAATGTAGTTCACAAGTAGCAATAATGCGCCTCCCACGACATTCGGAAGGATACTCACATTCATCGCCTTTATCTCCTCGCACTCACTCTCAGTTACAGACCCGTTGTCCACCATGGCATTGCCCCTCCCTAGCCCTAGATGCGCCTTGCTAGCCCGCGCGTAGAATCACGCGTCGGCTTCCATTCCTCACTGACATGAGTCGAGGAGGACGCGTCGGTGTTCCGCTCCTCACTACCACGAGTCGAGGATGGCACATCCATGTTCCGCTCCTCGCCAAAAGAAATGGATGTCACCCTGTGGGAGGCTTCACCTCCGATGGAGCGTTTCAGAAGAGAGGCCGAGAAGAAGGTCGGGAAAGAGAAGCGTGATGTGAGGGATACTGCCTGGCAGGACTATGTCGCCTCTGAGAGAGTCAGGAAATTTGCTCTTTGGCAGAAGGATCGTGTGAGGGCCGTGTGGGTGACGGAGGATGCCTGCGCCAAAGCCCGAAGTCCAATCACATCCATGTGCCTCCTCTACACTTGGGAGTATGTCGATCTGGTGCACACTTCCAGCACGGAGTACCTATTAGCGCGGGATCACCAGACCTGTGAGATCGTGCTCGCCTACTGGCAAGCCGCTAATCAACACCTCGTGAGTTGCGAGGCCGAGGAAGAGGCTGGGAAATGACCATGCACTAGGGCACTCACAGCGCGCTGCAAGCACTCCTGCGAGTGTCGTGGCTTTAATTAGGAACAATTTAGTGTCATAAGGTGATCCCATTAGTAGGTAGGAGCAATAGTTGTTTTGGGATGAAAATGATGAATTCCAAACGTTCAGAACTTATTAGCGTCCTTAATTAAGTATGTAAAAGGAGATGTTTGAAAACCTTTTGTATTTGTACGCATGTTGCTCTTTGTAAGTATGTACATAGCATGAAGTTCACTATATATCACAATCGAAATCTCTTTATATATCTATACTATATGTGCTTCTACACTATACTACTACTAGTATGTATACACATGTGCACCTGCATATTTGAAAATTACGATGCAGTTTTGGGTAAAGTAGAAAAACATCACTAGTCAACCTTGTGAAATGATTCAATACAAAAGAAATACAAGAATGAGAAGTGAAAACTCCATTGATTGTTTTTTGATGAGCTATAAATGGTGGGAGCCATTCTCATTGATTGTTTACTTTAGCTTCCTTCTCTCTGTAGTTTTTTTTCTCTATCGTACTATATACAGAGTATCTCACTGGTCGGGAAGACATGCATATTTTTTGGACAAGTTCCCTTGCGATTGTTATAGAAAAATATGGGGCCAACAACTAGCTACTATTCAAGCTAATCCCATAGATCAGCCCTTCGATCTATGCTCTACGCACCGGGGAGGGAGTAGTGGCCTTTGGTGGCACATCTTACATACTACCTCCGTCCTGGTTTACTAGTCCCCATTGTAGTTCCTGCTAAATTTTGACCATAGATTTGACCAACATAATGTTAATGCATGTCATAAAAAATAATATCGTTGGGAACTTTGTTGAAATACGAATCCAATGATATAATTTTTGGTGAGATGCATTAACATTACATTAGTTAAATCTATGGTCAAATATTGGCATAAAATACAAAGAGGACAAATAAACCAGAACAGGCGTAGTAGCACGTATTCCTATGAGCGACTCCTACTAATACGCTCCATTCCATAATGTAGTGACTTTTTGAAAAGTGAAACGTCACTAAATTTTACCAAGTTTTTGGAGAAAAATATTTACATCTAGAATGCGAAACATATATCATTAGATTCATCACAACAGATAGTTTCATAATATATATATATATATATATATATATATATATATATATATATACTATTGTATATGTACAGGTTGTTTTCCATATAAACTTGGTCAAATTTGTAAAGTTTGACTTTTCAAAAAATCTATATGCACTATATTTTTTGCAAGTATTGCTATTACTCCCAAACCATTTCATGCACCCTTGGTCGTATTTTTTTCCTACGAAGTTGTGCCGTACAATTGGAATTCCAACTTGAGTAAATAGGGATCGAGTGTGCCGCTTCAGGACCGACCGTAAATTTGGGGAGATGAAACAGGCAAAAAAATGCAGAGAACTAAAATGCAATAAAGACATGAGTGATATGATGGTTGCTTGTCCGTTCATTTTACCAAGCCACTTATTACAGGGAATGGCCAGGGTTTGGGTTTTGAAGGCTTTACTGTTGCACCACGAGCAGGGTGAGACTCCCCTGCAGCGCCGCCCTCTACTCTAGTACACCTATTTCCGTCCCGGTTTATTAGCAGCTCTCATATTTTGACTTCTCATGCTATATTTTTTATCATAAATTTAACTAGTAGTAAAATAGTACTCCGGTATAAGTTGAATGTCAGAACCATGTGACGAAGGTGGTAATTAGTCCAAACAATTCAAAAAATGTTCAATGTTGGATTCGAGTTAAAAAATATTTTATGTTATATGCCATGGCAAAAATAATATTATTGGTAAGTGCATTCGAATGCAATTCCAACAATATAATATTCGATGACATGCACTACAATTTTGCAACTGAAATACGAGGTCAAACTTTGACCCAAAAACAGGATGTGAAGTAATAAACCTGGACGGAGGTAGTGATTTGTTGGAAGGCTAGTTGGCCCGGATGTTTGTTGGACCCGACGTAATCCGTACAAATTTTGATGGCTGTGAGTCGAGAAACTGGTTCTGATGATCAAAGGGGATCCACGAAGCAGTAGATTTTTTTAGAGAAAAGGTAGATCACCCGACTTGATAGATAAAGCCCAACCAACCAATATAGCCAAGCAGGCAAAAGGCACGTAGGCCCAATGAAATGAACGAAGATAAAGCATCAGGAATCACATTAAAGGGAGCTGGCTCTGATAGGCTACATGACGAAGGCTAAGGGCGGATGTGCGGATCTTTGTAATGAAAGGACCGAGAGCGTCAGTGTCCACATGCTTAGACAGCGGCTTCCATTGAGCGAAGACTATTGATGAACAACTAACTTAATAATGCATATGCTCAGGTGAACCTCCTTGGATTCCCTGTGCAGCTTGTTGGGGTTAACATGCACGTGAAGCCAGCCTTGTCCCATGTCCACCTTACCGGGAACGAAGCAGCTCACCAGGATGTCATTCAGCCTAAGGGAGACACCGAGGTCACCGTCATATGCCGGAGGGGCATTAACGGTGAGCACACACTACATCGGCCTCGAGTCAGCGCCGACCACGTTGCCCCTAACTCACATGGAAGATATGGCATCATGGCCTGTGCGGGACCTACCAGTGCCCATGGTCAAGCGGAAGACGCTCTCGTCCTCCTCCGTGACAAGCAGGCGTCACTGATCCTCCAGCGACTCCGGCACGGTGAGCGGGTAGCATGTCTCGTACTTGATGTTCGGCACGGGACAGGAGTGTTTGCCAGAAGGTATCATTAGGTGATGCACGAGGCTCACTAGCGAGCCCACTTATGGCAGTGTGTACTCATAATAGTAGCAGGGCCCATGCGCACATCTAGACCTATGGTCTGCTACCGAGTGGTAGGGGATGGACCTCTTGTAGCCAAAACTATTGTGGACATGGGGCACCTCACAGACGTCGACCAAGCCATCCATGAAATGGGAGTGGTTGTAGGGGACATTGCACCCGTCGCATGGAGCGCATGAGTAGAACACGAAGTGGTAGATCGTGTACTTACTAGTACAAATGTTATTGCCGACAGATATGAAGCACTACAACCAAGTGATTTGATAAGACAAGTAGCCTAGTTATTATACAGTAAGAAATAATGTAAGCAGTAAGTGAAATAGATTTAGCGGTTTGGGTCAAACACTCAAATGTACTGGTTTTTTTAGTTATTTATAACTCCAAACTACTTAGATACATTCGCTGACCAAAACACGTACGTAGTACCATTTTACAACTATTAGTATCAATGATAGTGGTCTGCCGGTGCAAGTTCAAGCCCCTGGTTTTTTAACCTTTTTAGTAATGATATCCGGCGAACATTCGCCATGAGTTCAATCCCGGTGAACTCCCACATAACTGCTAGATTGACATTCGATAGTCGCACTTTTTTTAAGCCCATGGTACTTTACAAAACTGCCACCCTTGCATATGAAACTGCGACACGACATCGGCAACTGCCATGTCTCCCAACGAAAAATGCAGTTCGATGGTGTTTTTACATCCGTTCATAGTAATTCCACAATCGGGCGTTGAAGGTTGTATTTACTATACTATTCCGGTTTCTTGTAGAGCAAAGTCCTAGTCCTATATGGTAGAATTGTCCTACTTGTAAACTGCATTGAGATTTCCATGAAAAGAAGGGTTGAAGCAGTATAGTAGACATAAGTGTTTTTCCTCAGTGAGAACCAAGGTTATCGAACCAATAGGAGAACCATGCAAATTCCCGTAAAACCAAATACTTGCACCCAACGCGGGCAAGATGGTTGTCAGTCCCTTTGAACTCGTTATTGGCAAAGATTAATTCTAAAGGTGATAGACAGATAAAAAGAGAAGTACCACAAAAGTAAATAAATTTTAGCAAAGTATTTTTGGTTTTTATAATATGGTAAAAGTAGACCTGAGGCCATGGTTTTCACTAGAGGCTTCTCTCTCGAAAACATAGCATATAGTGGGTGAATATATTACTATTGGGAATTGAAAGAAAAGCGCATAGTTATGACGTATTCATGGGAATAATCACGTATATAGGCATCACGTTCATTACAAGTACACCGACTCCTACTACATCTACTACAGTTTCTCCACCAATCGACTGCTATCCAACATGCATCTGTGGTATTAAGTTCATGAAAAACAGAGTAACACCTTAAGCAAGATGACGTGATTTAGACAAAGTAAACCCAATCAATATGAATAAACCCCATCATTTTACCCTTAATAGCAACAATACAATATGTGCCTTGCAACCCCTTCTATCACTGGGTGAGGACACCGCAAGATTGGATCCGTAACAAGCACATCTCCCACTGAAGAGAAATCAATCTAGTTGGCCAAACCAAATGGAAAGATCGGAGAGAAATACAAAGCTATAATAATCATGCATAATAAATTTCAAAAACGACTCAATTACTTTCAATGGATAATCTGGTTTGAGAATATATGTGAATCAATAGAGGTGGAATTAGGTCAAACGGAGTTACATGGGGCCCACGAGCTCAGGGGCGTTGCCTACCCTCCCTAGGGCACACCCTGTGAGCTTGTGGCTCTCTTATAGCTCTTCAAGCCTCCTCCCAAACCTTCTAGGTCCCCTTCTCGTCTAGAAATAATCACCGTAAAGTTTCATCATGTTTGGCCTAATTTTGGTAGTGATTTTTTTGAAAAGCCAAAAACACGCAAAAAACAGGAACTGGCGGTGGGCACCCGGCTAATACTTTAGTCCCAAAATATAATATAAAGTAGGATAAAAATGCATGTAAAGCATCCAATATTGATAATATAATAGCATGAAACTATAAAAAATTATAGACACATTAGAGACGTATCAAACTATAGTTTTTATGTTGTATTGTAATCAGTCAAGTTGTCTGTTATTGATATGTCCATACGCTGTTGGGACATGTCTCGTAAATCAAGCGGTGTGCTACTGTTACTTGTCATCATGATCTTTCCACTCCCCTCAGCACATATTCGCTTCTACATCCCCACCCGCACATTATCGTCCATTCTTCGATCCCTGGTAGGCACCTTCCGACTCTCCTTAAACCAAGCCACTAACAATGGCAGACCCGAGCAGCGTCCGTAGAAAGAGTGGCTGGAATTTTCTAATGAAACTCATTTTTTCACGTGTGGACAATCTAAGTATCATACCACTCGCCACAGGCTCATTGGGTTGTACCATTTACTCAAAGCCCTTAGGCCAAAGCTTTTTAAGCTAGATCCTTGCTTGGAAATGCCGCCTGATCTTCAAAAATGGCATGTCACGGAGAATAGGTGTCATGGGAAACCACGGCCACCTATGGGGCCAGGGCAGCCCCTTGCTGGTTCGGCTGGGGGAGTCGCATTGCACAAAGAGAAGACCAATGCAAGGCAGCACGACAGGGATCACACAGGCAGTTTTACCCAGGTTCGGGCTGCTGCGAGGCGTAAAACCCTACTCCTGCTTTGGTGGATTGATTGGGAAAATGTGGTGGTGGTGCGTTGTACACTTGCCCAGCGAGGGCTGCTTCGGGGCAGCAACGACTTCGCGCGTACGGGGGTGTGAATGGTCTAAACTTCTAACCCCTTGAATAGTTCCATGGGCCTCCTTTATAGCTCAAGGGGTTATGACACTGGTAAGTTGGTCATTAGAGACTGATATGATAGCAAACAGTGCTATCATTCCTAACTCTACATGCTGACAGCATGCATTTCATGCGCTGCTTAGTGTCATGTCGTTGGTCGCCCAGCAAGGCTTGCCGGGCTAATTTGCCAACTCCATGCCTGCTCGCTTGACACGTCACTCGACGGGTGTCATTTGTGGGTTCACTTGGTAGGAAGTGGCCGCCATGTGGTGAATGGATTCCACGTAATCATCCTACGTCTTGACACCGCACTGATCCATGATGATGGGGTGATCTGGTCTCCACAAGTCCCGGCAGGCCCTGCCGGGACACCTTGGTCCTCTTCTTCCGGGGGTGGCCTCGCCCTTTGCCGGGCTCACCTACCTGGCAAAGGGAGGCCTCTCACTTGATAACATCTGGTCCTTCTACCTCAGTCTTGGTCCCTTCTGATCTGTTAGTTGGCTCTTCGAGTCTCTTGGTCTCTTGCTCTGATGTTTCAATCTTGATCTTGTGCCTGTGCACAATCAGGTCAATAGGTTCTTGGTATGTTGCACTAACAGAAGCCCCCGGGCCTACCCCGACCATGCTATCAAGCGTCGTCGGTGTAGGGTCTAACAAGTGCACAGGCAGCACTGTTGAAGAAGTTGCTCCCTTGAGATCCTATTTGCCTCCTCATTAGTCTTGATTGCGGGCCAGTTTCCGGTTTTCCCGTGCGTCGAGGAAAGCCAATGGTGGTGGGACCACTCTAGTAATGGCCCGTGAATGACTTTAACGCACGGGATGGAAACTACCAATTTACTCTTCTCACTGCACCATTATCCTTAGCCACGTACGTTGCATGCATCGCGCGGGGTAGGTAACGGAGGCTCGTGGCGTGGGAGAGCATGATGGCGAGGGCACGGCTTCCTTGAACTGGTGGAGGAGGGCGGTGGTCGTCCTCCATGGATCCAGCCCCAAGTCCCCTGCTTGCCTCTAGAAGGAAGAGCGAGGGTGGAACGGAGGCATCCACGACATCCACTTCTTCTTCTGCCTTGTTCCATCTTGGATATGTTGGGAAGGGGAGCCTGGGGCTGGCCTCCAGGCTTTAGTTTTGGGTTGATCATGCTGAGCGAGGGTGCTAGTGCTTGGGGAGTGAGCTTGGTCCAAGTCCAAAGGGAGAGGCTAGGGATTGTTGGAAATCCTAGTACAACCCCTCTCCTTGGAGCTGGAGTTGATGTTGACGAGGGGCGTGCCTTCCCGCCCGCCATGGAGAGAAGCACTGCCCTTCTCGCACCTTGGCCTCCTTGGTTACTCGCCGTGTCTTCGGAGGGGGCGTCGGACGGGGGTCTTGGCGCTTCCTGGGATTGGTGGTGATGGAGAGAAAACGAGGGAAGGTAGAGGTGATGAGTGGTGGGGGGCCAGGTCGGAGTACGATGGCGTGGATGCCTTCGCCTACGACCAGCGACCTACCGCCTCATCTTCCGTCCTTCCCTTCCCTCCCTGGCACCATCATCACCGACCTCTTTGGGCTATAGCCAAGGAGGGGGATCTTCTCGGCGCCTCCTCCATTCCTCCGGCGATCTCCCGACCGAGACCCCTAGGATGGCTTCGCCAGGGCTCGAGTCAGGTCTCCATTATTTGTGAAACCCTCAGAAATAATTTTTGGAAATGACCCAAATAAAAATTGAAGGTCCAAGAAAATGTTCATGTTGCTCTCTGAAAATATTCGACAGAGATAAAAATCAAACCAATATTTTTGGGAGGTCATAAGTATTTATCTAGGCCACTTGGATTAATCCAGTAATTATTTTGCCTTGGATATATATATATATATATATATATATATATATATATATATATATATATATATATATATATATATATATATAAACTATTCTGATCACGGGATGAGAATAATATTCTGATCACAACCTGACCTGCCCTGACAGTAGTACGTTGAACTTCCCCGAGTGCTAGGTTGAACTTCCGCCAACATTGCTCAAATGGGGCTTGCCATATACCGTTGGAAAGCTATGGACATGAGTACCATGACCCAAGTTAATTTTTTGGCAAAATGTAAGCTGTTTAAGAGCAGTTTTGAAAATCGTTTTTTCTTCAAACAGAAAATGTGAATCGTATTTTCGATCGCGTTTCCAAACCATTTATCGGAATGAGGAAAATAATATGGCATTGGAAAGCTGCTAAAAACCGCTCCTTTCATATGTCGAAAGTTTTTTCTAATTCACTATGGTTAAAGAGTAATTTGGAAAATCATAAAATTTCGCATACCGAACAGCCGAGTTCGTATTTTTGATGCCATTTCTAAACGGCTAATTCAATTGAGGAAAATGATATGGGATTGGAAAGCTTATGAAAATGCGCTATTTTCCATGTTAAAAGTTTTTTCTAATTTTCAACGGTTTAAAAGTAATTTAGAAAACGGTACAAGTTCCACCGAGTTCGTATTTTCGAGATAATTTTTCAACCGTAGGTCAGAATGCAGCAAATGATATGGAGTTGGAAAGCCTGAGGAAATATGAAACTTTTTGGTATATATTATGTCTCCCAATTCCTTACAGTTTTAAGTCAATTTAAAAAATGGCGGAAAACGTATTTTTGACGTAATGTGTACAAACTTTTTCATGTTGATGGTTTTCTCTGGTTCCTAGCCGTTTTCAAGTAATTTCGAAAACAGCGAGATCATTCGTTCTGCCTTTTTTGTGAAACAGACTGTCGAAAATGCACCGCGTGAAGTACTTGAACTTCTCGGCGTACGCATCTGAACTTCACTCTGTTTTTCACGTATTTTGTTTGCTTGCAGCTCTCCATCCACTGCTCGTAGCTCTTCATCCACTCACCAAAATTGAGCAAGTGATATACCGATGGAAAGCTATTGTAAACACGCAACTTTTGTGTCTTGATCATTTTTTTCATAATCGCGACGGTTTAGAACATTTTCATCCAAAATTCATTTAGCGTAGTGGTTGAACTTCCTTCTGTTTTCACGTTGAACTTCTGTCGTGTATTTTTGTTTGTAATTTTTCACCCATTCGTCGGTGTTACACAAATAATATTTTTTTGTACAAACCTCTCTCACAATAATTTTTTGAACAAACCTCAATGGCGAGATCATGATTTCTGCATTCATCGCGAATGGATATGCACTGCGTGAAGTAGTTGAACTTCTGGGGCATGCTTGTTTGAACTTCACTCTATTTTTTACATGTAATTGAAGGTCGGACGTCTAGCACTAGAGTTCTCAAACTTCACTCGGAGAAGCACATGAACTTTTTGCAACAAACGTTTTAGGTTTTTAGTTTTGCATTATTTTATTCTCACCTGAAACGCATTCCGTATAGTAGTTGAACTCCCCGTTGTTTTTCCCTTGAACTTCTGTCACTCGCTCGTTGGCAGATTTTGCTCTTGGGTCGTGATGAACTTGCATTTTTTGCAATTTTACTGCCTGATTTGTTCGACCTAAACTTCCTCCAGTGCTAGGTTGAACTTCCGCCAACATTGCCCAAATGGGGCTTGCTATATACCGTTGGAAAGCTATGGACACCAGTATCATGACCCAAGTAAAATTTTGGCAAAATGTGAGCGGTTTAAGAGTAGTTTTGAAAATCGTTTTTTCTGCATACAAAAAATGTGAATCATATTTTTGATCGCATTTCTAAACCGTTTATCGGAATGAGGCAAATAATATGGCGTTAGAAAGGTGCTGCAAAACCGCTCCTTCCACATGTTGAAAGTTTTCTCTAATTCCCTATGGTTAAAGAGTAATTTGGAAAATCGTAAAATTTCGCAAACCGTAAAATTATGAGTTTCTGCAATAAATATTGAAAGTGCTCCAATTTTTGAAACTGAACTTCTTGGTTTATTATTTAGTAGCGAGGAAAATCTGGGTTTTTCATATACATTGAACAATTCTATTTTATAAAATTGAACTTCATGATTTTTTTTCAATTTGGACTTCTCGGTGTTGTTCATTTGTAACTGAAAAAAATCTTAGTTTTGTAATAAACATTATACAACTTCTTCATTATTTCGAACTGAACTTCTTGGTTTATTCGTTAGTAACGAGAAAAATTGAGTTTTTGTATTAAATATCAAACTGCTCCAGTTTTTAAAATTGAACTTCTTGGTTTATTATTTAGTAATGAGGAAAATCTGGGCTTTTCGTATACATTGAACTATTCTACTTTTTTTAAATTGACTTTTTGGTTTTTCAATTTGGACTTCGTGGTATTATCCATTTGTCATAGAAAATAATGCATTCTTAATGAATTTTCAACAACTCTATTTTTTTAAAAAAATTTAGCTTCCTACATGATAAAACATACAAAAAACTTCTTATATATTGAACTTCCTGTGTGAATTTACATTTTTTTCGCTGGTATATTAAACGACCTTTTTTTGTCACATATTTTTTTGAACCTTTGCATTTATTTGTTTTAAATTCTTTATTTTTGTACGTAGAAAGAAAAAAAGAACTACCCATTGCATGAAGAGACACACAACCATTTGTGCATGCATGAACACAAGTGTCCTCTGAACTTGATCATGTATGTCATACAAAAAATGCTAGCAAATTAAAATGCACACATAACAACTCAAAACACTGCTAGCAACATCTTTTGCAATGATTAATATTTGAAAACCATAAACCATCATTTTCCCAACTTTATAGTGTTTAAAATTGGACGCCGAGAGGAACAGGGTTCAGGAGGAAGACGTCAGCAGGGCAATGAAGTTCATATTGGTCGCGGGAAGAAAGTCTGCACTGCAAGTTGGGTTTCTTGACAATGTCGACCGATGTACTTGGAATCCAGGGAAACATGCTCCTCTGACACAGACCAAAAATCAAAAGAATTAGTGTTCCTAGCTTACAGTACTTGTTCACATAGTTCATGAGATAAAAGAACTAGCACTCATGGAAAAATGGAAAGTTCATGGGTAGCAGAGGGAGCAGGTCGGCATAGCAGCAGGTGGGCGTCACTTTTTTTAGGAGTGCATGTTGCTGCAGGAAGGAGGAGCCACCGTCGGCTCCGTCGAAGAAGGTCGATGGGGAGGTGCTGGGACACACACTCACCAGAGTCGAGGAGCACATGGGAGCCAGAGGAAGCCGCACTTAGGGGCTGGTGGAGGGAGACGACCGCGACCCAGTGGGTGGCGCGCGTCGCAGGGTGCTCCCATCGATGGGACCCCTTCCAGCGGTGGCGGCAGGGACCCGGTGGGCGGCGCTATTGTCGATTGGACCCCGGGCGGCGGCAGCGGCCAGGAAGGGAGGCAGGGCAGCGGCGCGGACCAGAAAGGGTCCCGGGAGGTCGCGCGGCCGCAGGGCGGTTGCGAAGGTCGCGCGGCGGCAGGGACCCCGGGGAGGTTCATGCGGCGGCGCGGGGGTGAGGGAGATCTGGTGCGGGGGCACGAGGTTGGGGGCGATGGGATCGGGAGTGTTTTTTTTTCTTTTTTTTCTTTTTTCGCTAACGCTTCCGTGAGTTCGGGACACCACGTCGCGCCCTATATAGCGTGAACCGTGATCAAAATAACTATTCTGATCCCGGGATCAGAATAGTGATATATATATATATATATATATATATATATGTCAAAAAATTATGCTAATTGTTGAGGAGCTCTGGAATAATACCACTAGCCCATACAAAAATTGGCATAAGAAAATAAAATGATTTAGTATTTTTATTAAATCAAACAAATGTCAGAAAAATAGAAAAGGAAACATAAATGGTAAAATGCATTACCTGTGCTCACCTGCGGCCTGGCACTGTGCAGCCCAGCCGGCCCACTGGCACAGTGCCAGTCATCCTTGTTCTCGCGCCAGTCGGCCGGGCGCGTGGCTGACGCGCGCGCCTCGCCGTGCCGCCACGCCACCTGCCTGCCTGGCCTCCCCCTCGTCGTCAGGATGCCCCGTGCGATGCCACGTGCCGCCCCGCACCTCTCTCACTCTCTCCCGTGCTCATCCCCTCCTCTGCCGCTCGCTTTCTCGCCCGTCTGAACGCCACCGTCGCCACCGCTCACCGCTGCCGCGCCCACTCCCACGGCCTCGCCTCTCTGACAAGCTCAGGAGCTCCGCCACGTCACCGGCTACCTTTCCATCAAGCCACGCGCCTCGGGAGGCCCTGGAGCAGCTCCATTGTCGTCGCCTTCATCTCCGGCCACCGGAGATCGCCCTCGCTGTTCCGCTCGCGTCCGGCATCCACCGAGCTCGCCAAAGACTCCACTGGAACCGCCGTGAGGTCCTGCCCAGTCCCCCTCTCTCCATTTCGCCGTTCCCGTGCTGTAGCCCCGATTCCCATCACGGTCGTAGCTCCCCAATGCCGTCCATGTTGCCGCAGTTGCTCCAGCCACTGCAGCCCGCAGCTGCACACATCACCGTGTTCCTGGTGACGCCAGGAGGCCGTAGAGCCTCTCCGCTCACATCCCCGTGCACCGCAGCACCTCACCCGCACTTGGCCGTGCTCCGGTCGCCGCCGCGAGCACTGCTCCCGCGAGCTTCGACCACCACACGGTCTTCCGCATGTCCCACTGGATGCGCGTGAGCCTGGGCATCGCGTAGGTGGTCTCCGCCGCGTAGGCGCCGGAAGGCGAATCCCGTGCCCCTCAGCCGCGTTTGGCCTCGTCGGCGGCTAAACGCCGGTGGGGTTGACCATTTTGACGTTGTCGGGCCGTCGGGTGGGCCCCGTGGGTCAGGTGATTATCTTAGGGATGATCACCGTTAACTAAACCCCCTGACATTGACCAGTGGGCCCATCGCCACTAATCTTGCAATTAGGGTAAACTAACCCCCCTGTTTAACCCCGTGTCGCTGACATGTGGACCCCACACGTTAGAATTGACCTGGTTAGCTCCGTTGACCTGCTGATGCAGGCATGACGCAGTGCTGACACAGTTATTTATTTTTGGTATTAAAATAAATCAGGAAATTCCAAAAAATGATATAAACTTCAAAAAATCATAGAAATTCAACCGTAGCTCAGATTGAAATAATTTATATATGAGAAATTATTAGCAAAATTCAATCTATCCATCTGTGCTAGTTTCTTGCATGACAAACCAACTTATACCTACTGTATAAGTGAAAACATATGAATAGCATTTATAAAGACTTAACTTGGAGTTGCATTTGAATTCTTGGTTCAAATGGACTTAAACCAAATGAATGCTAGCTGCATTAGCTCAAACCTCATCACATCTACATGCCATGATCATGCATCATATTGTTGCATATGCTTTTGTTTTGATTGTTGACACCGTTCCTTCTCGATAGGTCCTGCTCCGGAGAGTGCTCGAGAGTACCTGTCTGTGAAGCAGTGGCTCCCCTGTTGATCTACAAGGCAAGCAAACCCCCTTGTTCATTCCGATACAATCCTACTCTCTCGCTCCTGCTCTTTGTTATTGCATTACGATAACAATGATTCAGTTTCTACTTTGTGCTGCGGTAGTTGAACCCATTCCTCTGCATGACCTATCATTACCACAGTAAATAGTTGAAACCCACTAGAATGAGTAGGAATTTATTGAAGCCATTGATGTGTTCCTACCATGCCATGCCTGCTATTGCTTAGAGTGTGTCAAGTCTGATTCATTGGGAATGAATTGGAGTATAGTGCTATGTTCTGATGCTGAGAGAGAAGTGTGTGAACAC
Source organism: Triticum dicoccoides (assembly GCF_002162155.2). NCBI lineage: Eukaryota > Viridiplantae > Streptophyta > Magnoliopsida > Poales > Poaceae > Triticum > Triticum dicoccoides. Next base: position 326,331,899 of record NC_041387.1, on the reverse strand, counting down.
GATTTGGTAAAGGTAGCGGTGAGAGGCCGTGTAGAAGTACATGGTGGGTTGTCTCACTAGAACCGTCCTTAAGCACAAAGTTCTATGTATGTTTTCCAATGACTAGCTACTACCACACATTGGGTTCCGGTAACTCGACCCCTCTCGACTTATTAACCGACTTGATCTCTGTCCACGAGTCGCAACTAGTTTCTGGTGCTTGTAGGCATTGTTATTCTTCTACCAAGTGGCACCCGGGAGGGTGGGCTTGGGACAGACTAGGCACACATGGCACGGTGTACTAAGTGGCACCCGGTTGGTGGGCTTGGGAACCCTGCACACATTGTTTGGGGCCGTGATGGAAACCTCGGCCGGACTCCCTTGCGGATAGAACCCGAATAAGCGATAAACATGTACTAGAGTCTTGTGTGGTTAGTCAGGGCGTGGCCGACACCCTCACCAGGCTTCCGCTTGAAGGTCACCGAGATACATTACGTGTACATGGTGGTAAGTGGCGAGAGCGTGTGTGAAGAAGTACGCCCCTGCAGGGTTAACATGATCTATTCGAATAGCCGGGTCCGCGGTTATGGACTTCTTGTATGCTTATGTGGTACATAGACAACTTGAAGTGGATACTCTAAAATGCTCAAGACAAGTGTGAGTGCTATGGATGGCCTTCTTGTAGGGAGACGGGAATGAATCCATAGTAGCTTACTGTTTGGTGATTAGTGGACTCGTGTGTGCTGTCTCACCTCTAGAAGTTTCTCGAAGTCGTAGAACATGATAGATACTGAGTCAAAGCTGGCTTGCTGCAACTGAACCCCACATTACCTTCTTGATACAAATGCATGTATGATAGGATCTGATGTAATTCTTGCTGAGTACCTTTGTACTCACGTTGCTTAATTTATGTTTTCCAGTGGAGACCACGGTCTTACTAGTTTACGTGGACTTCGGCAATTAGCTCGTACCACAGCTACGATCTTGATCGAATGTTGTAGATAGTCAGGCTCTTCAGCCTTTTTAATTTTTAGATGTTTGTACTTAGACATGTAATGCTTCCGCTTGTTGCTTGTGTCCTTTGAATGTTGGGTCATGTGAACCCTGTTTGTAATAAATGCTATGATGGCTCTTCTGAGCCTTTAACTATATGAGTTGTTGAGTTATGTTGTGATGCCATGTTGTACAACACATACTTGCATGTTATGCGTACGTGTAATGTGTATTGCTATCTGTGGGATCTGACTATCTAGTTGTTTATCCTTAGTAGCCTCTCTTACCGGGAAATGTCTCCCAATGCTTCCACTGAGCCCTGGTAGCTTGCTACTGCTCCGGAACACCTACGCTGGCCGGCATGTGTCCTTCTTCGTTCCTGTGTCTGTCCCTTCGGGGAAATATCACGCGGTGTCTACGAGAGTCCTATTAGACTGCTACAGCCCGGATTCTCTGGAGTCATACTAGCCCAGTTGCTACAGCCCGGATTCACTCGCTGATGACTGACACGTTCGTTGTTGGGTCATGTATGCCTGTCCCTATAAGTTAGTGTCACTTTGGGTTCACGACTAGCCATGTCAGCCCGGGTTCTTTGTCATATGGATGCTAGCCACACTATCATATACGTGTGCCAAAAGGCGCAAACGGTCCCGGGCATGGTAAGGCAACACCCGTGGGAATACCGTGCGTGAGGGCGCAAAGTGATATGAGGTGTTACATGCTAGATCGGTGTGGCATAGAATCGGGGTCCTGACAGCTTTGGTATCAGAGCCTGACAGCATGTAGGATTACCAAGCCAAACTAGTCGAAGTTGAGTCTAGAAATTCTCTAGTTATGTAAGGGAATTGATTGTGGGAAGGAACGTAACGCTCTTTTTACTCCTTAAACCTCATGGCCTTCTGATCTGAGTCATCCTACCTTTCCTACAGGGTTGAGGAACTAGGCTTTCTCTTCCATCTATCAGGATCATGTGTTACTACTCCATAGTCCCATAGGATTTGTTGATCAGAGTCATATCCCAGTTTCGAGTACTTCCAGTGTAGCATGTTTAATATGCTCTCAAAACCTTGACTGGTGATGTTGAGTTGTTGTTCTACTCCATTTTAGCAGGATGTCCCATTTTGAGCATTCTACTGCCTTATGCTGCCGGAATTGCCCTAGGAGTTCGAGAGATACTAATTTCCTTGTCCTACATTCTACAGCCTATAGTTGATGCTGATTCCGTCCTTGGTTTCGTTTCTCACGATGTCATCTGTTAAGCAAAGTTCTGTTGCTCGTAGCCAGAACAACGAAGATGGTAGGGATGAGGAACCTCCCGACCCGCCTTCGTTGGCAGAGTTCATGATAGAGATGGAGAGAAACAAGCGTGAGTCTAACTGCGTGTTGGCACGTATCGAGGAGAACACCGCACATCAGTTCAAAGGGTCTACAACCATCCAAGACTTCATTGGCTTGCACCCACCCACCTTTCATCATTCCATTGAGCCACTCGATGCAGATGACTGGCTCCGTAGAATCACTCATAAGCTGCGTTCCGCGAATGTAGCTGAAGATGACAAGGTCACCTATGGTACATACCACCTAGAAGGTCCTACTAGTCTTTGGTGGCAGAACAATGAGGCTATGCTTCCAGCTGGCCAGATACCTACCTGGAGGGATTCATTGAGGCTCTTTCGCGAGCATCACATTCCCCAGGCCCTCATTGATCGCAAGAGAGAAGAGTTCTGTAGTTTCACTCAGAGTAAGATGGTTGTTGATGCTTACAGCAAAGAGTTTGAGAACCTCACCCGCTATGCTTCAGAAGAGGTGTCCACGGACGCCAAGAAGCAGGCTAGGTTTCAGAAGGGTCTCAACCCCAAGTTGCGTCGTGATCTCCACATGCATCATTGTGATACATTCCAAGCTCTTGTGAACAAGGCCATTAATGCAGAGACATCTCATCTCACTTACGAGGAGTCTCGTAAGCATACCCGTGATTTGGGATCTTCCTCCGGCTCTAGCTCACAGAAGCGCCGAATTTGGGTTCCAAACTCCGCTCTTCCTTCCGGATTTTCACCGAGGCCATCTTATATGGCGCCTCACCCAAGTCAGTCATATGTTCCACCCAGGCCTATTAGTAGACCGCTTCTCAATGCGGGTCCACATCTAATTCAGGGACTTGCTTCACATGCGGGAAGCCAGGACACTATGCACGTGACTGCTCTCAGACAAGTTATGCTCCACCCCAGCTGAGAAGATTGTTGGCTGCGTCAAGCCATCCAGAAAGATGATCAGTGCCAAGCCAGCTCGCACTAAACATGGACATGTGCATCACGTCTCAGCTAAAGACGCTCATGACAATCCGAATGTCGTTCTTGGTACACTCCTTGTCAATTGTCATCCAGCATCGGTTCTATTTGATACTGGAGCATCTCATTCCTTCATTTCTGAAAGCTATGCTAACTTGCACAACATTTCATTTGGTGATATGCCCTCTCCACTGGTCATTCAAACTCCTGGATCCAAATGAAAAACTTCTAGTGTAAGCCATGGTAATGAAATCCTTGTTGATAGACTTGTATTCCTTGCATCAATTATAACCCTCAAGTCTACAGATATTAACATCATCTTGGGTATGGACTAGATGAAAGCTCATTATGCCAAGATTGATTGTTACACCAGGTCCGTTCAGCTTACACACCAATCTGGCAAGATAGTGGACCTGGTGTGTAAGCAACACCTGAGTTGAGAGACCTTTGTCACTCATTATGGCCTTTGTCACTCATTATGGTCAGTACGAGTACACCGTCATGTCCTTCGGTCTAACCAACGCTCCAGCTACATTCTCCCACTTGATGAACTCGATCTTCATGGTGTACTTAGATAAGTTTGTCGTGGTTTACCTCGATGATATTCTTATTTACTCGAAGAATGAGGAAGAGCATGTCAAACATCTTAGACTTGTGTTAGAAAAACTCAGAGAGCACCGCCTTTATGCCAAGTTCTCCAAGTGCGAATTTTGGTTTCCAGAAGTGACCTACCTAGGCTACGTATTCTCTGGTAAGGGCATTGTTGTCAATCCTGAGAGAGTTAAGGCCATTCTTGATTGGACTCCACCTGAAACAGTTAAACAAGTTAGGAGTGTCCTTGGTCTAGCCAGTTATTGTCGCCGCTTTGTTGAAAACTTCTCCAAAGTGGCCAAACCCCTCAAGGCACTTCTCAAGAAAGATAAAAAGTTTTAGTGGTCCCCAGAATGTGAGTACAGTTTCCAGGAACTGAAAATACGCCTGACTTCTGCTCCCATACTTGTGCCACCGGATTTCACTAAAGACTTTGTTATCAATTGTGATGCCTCACGGCAGGGACTAGTTTGCATTCTTATGCAGGATCGTCATGTGATTGCCTATACATCTCAACAGTTGCATCCACGAGGAGAATTATCCAACACATGATCTAGAGCTTGCAGCCGTAGTCTATGCACTCAAGACCTGGCGACATTACCTTCTTGGTAAACGTTGCGAGATCTACACCGACCACCAGAGTCTCAAGTATATCTTCACCCAACCATATTTGAACCTTAGGCAAAGACGTTGGTTGGAGGTGATCTCAAATTATGATCTAGGGATTACCTACACACTAGGCAAAGCTAATGTCATGGCTGAAGCGCTAAGCCGTAAATCTTATTGCAACAATCTCATGTTGCAGCAGGGCAAACCACTTCTCCATGAGGAATTCTGTAAGCTTAACCTTAACATTGCTCCTCACGGGTTCCTTTCTACCTTGGTGGCGAAACCTACTCTTGTGGATCATATCATAGAAGCCCAGAAGCATGATACGGGGATTACCCGGATCAAGAGAAACATTGCCAAGGGTATTGCTGGTAGTTTCTCTATAGATGGTCGAGGTGTTATTTTCTTTGGGAACCGCCTGGTGGTCCCCAAGAAGCAGCATGTTCGACAACTGACCCTTAAGGAGGCGCATGAATCTCCTCTCATGATTCATCCCGGTAGTACCAAGATGTATCAGGACCTACGCCAGAGGTTCTGGTGGACTAGGATGCAGAGAGAAATTGCTCAGTTTATTGCTAACTGTGACGTTTGTCGTCGCGTTAAGGCAGAGCATTAGAGACCTGCTAGCACTCTTCATCCTTTAGCTATTCCTCAGTGGAAATGGGATAAAGTTGGTATGGACTTCATCACCGGTTTTCCCAGGACCAAGAGAGGGAATAATGCTATCTTCGTAGTCATTGATCGTCTCTCCAAAGTGGCGCACTTCCTACCTGTTCGAGAGAGTATCACTCCTAGTCAGCTCGCTGACTTATATATTTCTCAAATAGTGTAACTTCATGGTGTTCCATTAGAGATCAATTCAGACCGTGGTAGTCTTTTCACTTCTCATTTCTGGGAGAGGTTCCAAACTGCCATGGGAACCCATCTTTCCTTCAGTGCCGCTTTCCACCATCAGTCGAGTGGTCAGGTGGAAAGGGTCAACCAAATTCTCAAAGACATGCTTAGAGCTTGCGTTATCTCATTCGGTATGGATTGGGAGAAATGTCTTCCTTTTGCCGAGTTTGCTTATAACAATAGCTATCAATCCAGTCTCAAGAAAGCTCCTTTTGAGATTCTCTATGGACGAAGATGTCAAACACCTTTGAACTGATCAGAAACCGGCGAAAGGCAATTCTTTGGACCGAACATGATCCAGGAGGCAGAAGAGCAAGTTCGCATCATTTGTGAGAATTTGAAAACATCCCAGTCTCGTCAAAAGAGCCAGTATGATCGTCGTCATAAGGATATGAGTTATGAAGTTGGCGACAAAGCTTACCTTCGGGTTACTCCTTTGAGGGGTACCCATTGCTTCGGTATCAAGGGCAAGTTGGCTCCTCGTTACATTGGTCCTATTCGCATTCTCGCTAAACGAGGATAGGTTGCCTACCAGTTGGAAATACCCCCACATCTTTCCAGAGTGCATGATGTCTTCCACGTCTCTCAACTCAGGTGTTGCTTCTCGGATCCCATCCGCGGAGTGGACCACGAAACGTTTGATATCCAAGATAACCTCACATACCGAAAGTACCCGGTTTGCATTCTTGATCAAGCAGAGCGTGTCACTCGACGTCAGAAAATCAAGTTTCTCAAGGTTCAGTGGTCCCATCATTCCGAGAGAGAAGCTACTTGGGAGCGAGAAGATCGTCTTCGACTGGAGTATCCGACTTTCTTTCCGTCGACCCCTGAATCTCGGGACGAGATTCTTTCAAGTGGGGGCGAGTTGTCACATCCCTAGTTCTGGTATGCTCAAGGCTAGCTAGTAATGTGTGCATCATGTTTAAATTCCATTTAAATGGGGATTTGTGAAATCCTCAGAGATCATTTTTGGAAATGACCCAAATAAAAATTGCTCCAAAAAGGTCCAAGAAAATGTTCGTGTTGCTCTCTAAAAATATTGGACACAGATAAAAATCAAACCAATATTTTTATGAGCTCATAAGTATTTATCTAGGCCACTTGGATTAATCCAGTAATTATTTTGCCTTGGATATATATATATGTTATATATATAATATATGTCCAAAAATTATGCTAGTTGTTGAGGAGCTCTAGAATAATACCACTAGCCCCTACAAAAATTGGCATAAGAAAATAGAATGGTTTAGTAATTTTATTAAATCAAACAAATGTTCGAAAAAAGAAAAGGAAACAAAATTGGAGGAATGCATTACCGGTGCTCACCTACGGCCTGGTACTGTGCAGCCCAGCCGGCCCACTAGCACAGTGCCAGTCATCCTTCTCCTCGAGCTAGTCGGCCGGGCGTGTGGCCGATGCGCGCGCTTCACCATGCCGCCACGCCACCTGCCTGCTTGGACTCCCTCTCGTCGTCTGGATGGCCCGCGCGATGCCACGCGCCGCCCCGCACCTCTCTCACTCTCTCCTGTGCTCATCCCCTCCTCTGCCGCTCCCTTTCTCGCCCGTCTGAGCGCGACCATCGCCACCGCTCACCGTTGCCGCGCCCACCGCCACGGCCTCGCCTCTCCAACAAGCTCAGGAGCTCCGCCACGTCGCCGGCTACCTCTCCATCAAGCCACACGCCTCGGGAGGCCCTAGAGCGCCTCCATCGCCATCGCCTTCATCTCCGGCCGCCGGAGATCGCCCTCGCCGTTCCGCTCGCGTCCGGCCTCCCTCGAGCTCGGCGAACACTCCACTAGAACCATCGTGAGCTCCTGCCATGTCCCGCTCTCTCCGTTTTGCCGTTCCCGCACTGTAGACCCGATTCCCGCCACGGCCGTAGCTCCCTGCCGCCGTCCATTTCGCCGCCGTCGCTCTAGCCACTGCAGCCCGCAGCCGCACGCTGATACGTTTCCATCCTATCTACAATTGTTGATTGTTCCATGCCAATATTCTTCAACTTTCATATATTTTTGGCAACTTTTATATTATTTTTGGGACTAACATATTGATCCAGTGCCCAGTGCCAATTCCTGTCTGTTGCATGTTTTATGTTTCGCAGAAACCCCATATCAAACGGAGTCCAAATGGGATAAAAATGGACGGAGAATTATTTTGGAATATTTGTGATTTTTGGGAAGTAAAATCAACGTGAGACGGTCCCCGAGGTGGCCACGAGAAAGGGGCCCACACCCACTCCAGGTGGGTGCGCCCCCACCCTCCTGGGCCCCTCATAAGGCGGTTGATGCCCTTCTTTGGCTGCAAGAAAGCTATTTTTTGGAAAAAGATCTGGGCGAATGTTTCAATCCAATCGGAGTTACGGATCTCCGGATATAAAAGAAACGGTACCAGGGCAGAATGTGGGAACGCAGAAACAGAGAGAGACAGAGAGATAGATCCAATCTCGGAGGGGCTCTCGCCCCTCCCACCCCATGGGAGCCAATGACCAGAGGGGAAACCCTTCTCCCATCTAGGGAGAAGGTCAAGGAAGAAGAAGAAGAAGGGGGCTCTCTCCCCCTTGCTTCCGGTGGCACCGGAACGCCGCCGGGGGCCATCATCATCACCACCATCTTCACCAACACCTCCGCCATCTTCACCAATATCTCCATCACCTTCCCCCATCTATATTCAGTGGTCCACTCTTCCGCAACCCGCTGTGCCCTCTACTTGAACATGGTGCTTTATGCTTCATATTATTATCCAATGACGTGTTGCCATCCTATAATGTTTGAGTAGATTTTCATTGTCCTATTGGTTGTTGATGAATTGCTATGATTGATTTAATTTGCTTGTGGTTATGTTGCTGTCCTTTGGTGCCCATCATATGAGCGCACGCGTGGATCACACCATAGGGTTAGTTGTATGTTGATAGGACTATGTATTGGAGGGCAAGAGTGATAGAAGCTTCAACCTAGCATAGAAATTGATGCATACGGGATTGAAGGGGGACCAATATATCTTAATGCTATGGTTGGGTTTTACCTTCATGAACATTTGTAGTTGCGGATGCTTGCTAATAGTTCCAATCATAAGTGCATAGAATTCCATGTCAGGGATGACATGCTAGCAGTGGCCTCTCCCACATAAAACTTGCTATCGGTCTAGTAAAGTCGTCAATTGCTTAGGGACAATTCCGCAACTCCTACAACCACTTTCCCACACTCGCTATATTTACTTTATTGTTTATTTATCTAAACAGCCCCTAATTTTGATTTACGTGTTCTTTATTATCTTGGAACCTTTTCCAACAACACCTACAAAGTACCTCTAGTTTCATACTTGTTCTAGGTAAAGCGAACGTCAACCGTGCGTAGAGTCATATCAGTGGCAGATAGGACTTGAGAGAGTATTTGTTCTACCTTTAGCCCCTCGTTGGGTTGGACACTCTTACTTACCAAAATAGGCTACAACTATCCTGTATACTTGCGGGTCATCAAACACGTCACCATGTTCCTAGTGACGCCAGGAGGCCGTAGAGCCTCTCCGCTCTCTTCCCCGTGCACCGCAGCACCTCACCCGCACTTGGCCGTGCTCCGTCCACCGCCGTGAGCTTTGCTCCGGCGAGCTCTGACCACCCCACGGTCTTCCGCGTCTCCCACTAGATGCACGCGAGCCTGGGCTTTGCCTAGGTGGTCTCCGCCGTGCGTTTAGGCGCCGGAGGGCGAATCCCGTGCCCCTCCGCCGCGTTTGGCCTCGCCGGCGGCTTAACGCCGGTGGGGTTGACCGTTTTGACCTCGCCGGGCCGTCAGGTGGGCCCCGTGGGTCAGGTGATTAGCTTAGGGCTAATCGCCGTTAACTAAGCCCCATGACACTGACCAGTGGGCCCAGCGCCACTAATCTTGCAATTAGGATAAACTAACCCCCCTGTTTAACCCCGTGTCACTGACGTGTGGACCCCACACGTCAGATTTGACCTGGTCAGCTCTGTTGACCTGCTGACGCAAGCATGACGCAGTTATTTATTTTCTGGTATTAAAATAAATCACGAAATTCTAGAAAATGATATAAACTTAAATAAATCGACTTTTATATATGAAAAATTATCAGAAAAATTCAATCTATCCATCTGTACTAGTTTCATGCATGACAAATCGACTTGTACCTACTGTATAAGTGAAAACATATGAATGACATTTATAAAGTCTTAACTTGGAGTTGCATTTGAATTCTTGGTTCAAATGGACTTCAACCAAATGAATTCTAGCTACATTAGCTCAAATAGCATCACATTTATGTGCCATGATCATGCATCATATTGTTGCATATGCCTGTGTTTTGATTGTCGACACCGTTCCTTCTCTATAGGTCCTGCTCCGGAGAGTGATTGAGAGTACCTGTCTATGTGGCAGTGCCTCCCCTGTTGATCTACCAAGCAAGCAAACCCTGTTGTTCATTCCGATACAATCCTACTCTCTTGCTCCTGCTCTCGATTATTGCATTACGACAACAACGATTCAATTGCTACTTTGTGCTGCGGTAGTTGAACCCATTCCTCTGCATGACCTGTCATTGCCACAGTAAATAGTTAAAACCCACTAGCATGTGTAGGAGTTGATTGAAGCCATTGATGTGTTCCTACCATGCCATGCCTGCTATTGCTTAGAATGTGTCAGGTCTGATTCATTGGGAATGAATTGGAGTACAGTGCTATGTTCTAATGCTGAGAGAGAAGTGTGTGAACACGATTTGGTAAAGGTAGCAGTGAGAGGCCGTGTAGGAGTACATGGTGGGTTGTCTCACTGGAACCATCCTTAAGTACTGAGTTCTATGTATGTTGTCCAATGACTAGATACTATCACACATTGGGTTCCGCTAACTCGACCCCTCTCGACTTATTAACCGACTTGATCTCTGTCCAGGAGTCGCAACTAGTTTCTGGTGCTTGTAGGCAGTGTTATTCTTCTACCAAGTGGCACTCGGCAGGGTGGGCTTGGGACAGACTAGGTACACGTGGCACGGTGTACTAAGTGGCACCCGGTTAGTGGGCTTGGGAACCCTACTCACATCGTTTGGGGCCGTGATGGAAACCTCGGCCGGACTGCCTTGTAGATAGAACCCGAATAGGCGATAAACCTGGACTAGAGTCTTGTGTGGTTAGTCAGGTCGTGGCCGACACCCTCGCCAGGCTTCCGCTTGAAGGTTGCCGAGATACATGACGTGTACATGGCGGTACGTGGCAAGAGCATGTGTTAAGAAGTACACCCCTGCGGGGTTAGCATGATCTATTCGAATAGCCAGGTCCGCGATTATGGACTTCTTGGATGCTTATGTGGTACATAGACAACTTGAAGTGGATGCTCTAAAATGCTCAAGACAAGTGTGAGTGCTATGGATGGCTTTCTTGTAGGGAGACGGGGATGAATACATAGTAGCGTATTGTGTGGTGATTAGTGGACTCGTGTGCGCTGTCTCACCTCAAGAAGTTTCTTGTTGTCATAGAACAGGATAGCCACTGAGTCAAAGCTGGTTTGCTGCAACTAAACCCCACATTACCTTCTTGATACAAATGCATGTAAGATATGATCTGATGTAAGTCTTACTGAGTACCTTTGTACTCACGTTGCTTTATTTATGTTTTTGAAGTGGAGACCTCGGTCTTACTAGTTTATATGGACTTCGACAAGTAGGTCGTACCTCAGCTACGATCTTGATCGGATGTTGTAGATAGTCAGGCTCTTCAGCCTTCTTCATTTGTAGATGTCTGTACTCATACATGTAATGCTTCCGCTTGTTGCTTGTGTGCTCTGAATGTTGGGCGATGTGATCCATGTTTGTAATAAATGCTATGATGGCTCTTTGAGCCTTTACCTATATGAGTTGTTGAGTTATGTTGTGATACCATGTTGTACAACACAAACTTGCATGTTATGCATACGTGTAATGCGTATTCCTATATGTGGGATCTAACTATCTAGTTGTTTATCCTTAGAAGCCTCTCCTAGTGCTTCCACTGAGCCCTGGTAGCTTGATACTGCCCCGGAACACTTAGGTTGGCCGGCATGTGTCCTTCTTCGTTGATGTGTCTGTCCCTTCGGGGAAATGTCACGTGGTGTCTACCGAAGTTCTGTTAGCCTGCTACAGCCTGGATTCTCCGGAGTCCTACTAGCCCAGCTGCTACATCCCGTATTCACTCGCTGATGACTAACACGTTCATTGCTGACTCATGTATGCCTGTCCCTATAAGTTAGTTTCACTTTGGGTTCACGACTAGCCATGTCATCTCGGGTTCTTTGTCATATCGATGCTAGCGACACTATCATATATGTGTGCCAAAAGTCGTAAACGGTCCCGGGCATGGTAAGGCAACACCCATGGGAATACCGCGCATGAGGCCGCAAAGTGATATGAGGTGTAACATGCTAGATCGGTGTGGCATAGAATTGGGGTCCTGACACCTCTTCCTCCGTCTTCTCGCAGCTCGCCCCCCTTTCCTTCTCCATCTTGCTGTAGCACCCATGGGGCCGACGAGGAGGTTCTCGGCTGCTGAGAAGGGGAAGGCCCACAAGGAGGGGCCAGCTTCTCCGCCACCCAAGAGGGGCCGCGGCCATCCCCGCAAGTACGCCACGACCCCGGCGGCGGCTCCCAGGGGGCGCTGGCGTGTTTTGTTAGGGGCCAGCGTCTCCCTTGGCGCTCGTGGTGGAGCTTCGTCTCGCGGCGGGGGCCACCGGTCCCAGGGCAGCGCCCACGATGAGGGGAGGTGCGCTGTGGCTTCTCGCCCTCCTCCATAGCGCTTCTCTTTGCTGGACGTGCTCTAGGAGTTTGTGGTGTGGTCAGAGAGGGCCGTCGGCACCTCGTTTCGGCTTCCATGCTTCTTCTCCGGTGAGCTATCGTCCCCGGGACTCAACGGCCTCTGGCTGCAGGGCGATGGCTGCTGCAGCAGGGCCTTGTGGGTGGGGACTGAGGTCGCCGCCACGGGCGGCATGGTCCTGACTCGTGGCTGGCAGGCTTTCGCCCACGCACGAGGCCTGAGCTGGAGGTGCACCCTCCACTTCAAGTATGACGGCCTGGCGACCCTCTAGGTGAGGGTGTTCTAGGAGGACGGCTGCCACGTGGGGTGCTGGCCAGAAGACGGTAGCGACGATGAGCTTGGCCTTGACATCGGCCGCGCCGGTGACGAGGGTGAGCTTCTCCTTGACAACGTCCACTCCTCCTCCCGCGGCGGTAGCTCTTCCTCAGATGAGAGTTCGAGCAGCGGCGGCTATGACCAGCCTCCGCGCCGTCGAGCTCGGTTCGAGGGTGGTGGTGGGTCGTCTCGCCGCCACGCCCCGGTGAAGCTGGAGGGGAGCTCGGCCTGAGCTCGGGGCCGCCGAACTTGGACTCGAGGCCTGCCGCAACCTTAGGCCGCTTGAGGGTGAACTGGTGGAGTGCCAGGGCACCTTAAGGTGCTGCTTTAGGATGTGGCGTTGGCGCTAGATCCGCACCGCCTTGGGCCACTTTTATTTAACCTTTCCTTTCTTCTGCAATTCGAAAAAAGTAGGGTACCCCGCTGGGGTGTTTAACTGTAACGCCCTGAATCCGATGCGCCATGTGTCTTCCAGTTATTCGTCGTTGTTTCCATGTCATTTTCTTGTGTGTTGCATTTTGCCATGTCATCATCTGCATTTCATCTGCATGTTTTTTCAAAACTTGCATTCGTTCGGGTTCCCCCGGTTCTCTCTGTTGTCTGTTCTGAGCCCTACCACACTCACACGCGCCCGTCGCCCTCTCCGACCTTGTTTCATGAGTGGCATAAAAATGTCCTCGGAATGGGATGAAACTTGGCGTGCGGTGTTGTTTTAGAGTAGGTATACCACCTGTCAATTTTCGTCACATTCGGAGTCTGTTTGACACCCCAACGGCTAACCGAACTAACTAAGACATGCCTTCTGTTTGCAGCCCAACACCTCTTCACACATCCCACCTCGCCCATCCAAACCCCCTCCATGCTCTCCGTCGTTGGATCACGATTATGTGGGCGAAAACCGCTCCTTATTTGGACTCTCCTAGCTCCCTCTACCTACAAATGAGTCCCTCCCCCTGAAATTAATAGTCCAAACCCTAACCTTCTTCCCTCCGTGCCGCCGGACATATTCCCCACCGACGGACATGTCCGCCGCCGCCTCCTCAGCCAACCCCAGCGCGCCACGTCACCCCGTCATCCCTCTCTCTCTCCCGCCGCCGCCGGGCTTGCGAAGCCTAGAGCGGACCCGCCCTGGGCCGCGCCGGGCCCGAGGGAGCCCGCGCCTCGCCTCGCCGGTCGCCTCGTGCTCCGCCCCGCTGCCGGACTTCGCCCTGCCGCCGGACCTCGCCATCTCGCCACCCCCCGTCCGCGGCCACGATCATGCGCCTCGCCGCCCTGCGCCCCTCCACTCCGGTCGACGCCCCGCTCCGGTGCCGGCGCACCGCCCGACCCGCGCCCGGGATCAGCCGCCGCTGCCTGCTCGGCCCTCCGTTGCCGTCCAGCCTCGAGGGCGCCGGATCTGGCGAGGAGCGCCTCGGATCCGGTCCCCTTCGTCCTCTCTGGCCGTCTTCCTCCTCCCCGACCACATCCCCGACCAACTCCGGCGAGACCCCGGAGGTGGACGAGATCCACCACTCCCTCGATCCAAACGTGCGCCCTCGTCCCCGGATCGCTCCATCCCGGATCCCCTCGTCCCGTTTCCCCGAGGTCCAATTTTTCACCAAGTCCCCAGATCAGCTACATTTTTTGCACTTGTTCATCATGCCATAACTTCTTCCATGTACCTCCATTTTGCGCGTGTAATATATCACAATGTTCATTGTGAGATGCTCTTCATTTCATTCCATTGTGACATGCTTGTTTGTGTCCATCTTGGTGCCCTAATCATTGTTGCAAGAGTGCTATATGATGTTAACTTGCTGAAACTATTATAACTTGCTGATTTGCCATGTTTGTTGCATTTTGTGTGTGCATCTTTTGAGCATGATGTCTACATGTTTTAGGACCATATTCATGCCATCTTTACTATCGTTCAATCCATGTTTTTTTGTGTGCCTTGTGGTGAGTGCATCAAGCTGGTGAAGTAGGGTACTTGCTGTTACTGTTTTGCTAGGCTGAATCTGTTATATCATGCTGCTAGGTAAACCTGCTGCTACATGTCATTCTATGCATAATATGGAGATGTTCACTAAGGATGTTTTGTTATAAATTTCATGATCTATCCACCCATGCCATTGTGGGAATTTATAGCCTGCTGTAGCTTGTTGTAATCTTGCTCTCAAATTGCTAAATAATGTTGCTGTCTGCCTGTTAACATGAAGTTCAGTTTTGCCATGTGTTTTGCTAGTGATCCATGCGCCCTATGACCATGCTATTGCCATGTTTATCTCCATAAATGTGTCTTACTACTGTTGGTCACCTTGTTATGCCATGTATTTCTCTGTGGAGAGTGGTACAAGCTCACCAACATGCCTACTTATCGTTGTTCCTGCCATGTTCTGTTATTCTGAATCTGTCATATCATTTGCCATGTTTGCATGGATGCTACCATCTTTTTTGTTGATCTTTGGAATAAGAACAGTAAGGAAGTTTTCTTCTCTGTCTTTAGTATTAGCATGCCATGCCTTTGTTTGCCATGACAAGTTCCTGGAGCATGTTATTTGATAGCTCTAAACATTGCAACCCGATGTTATTTCTGCCATGTCCAGTGATTTTTGCCAAGTCTGTGAAACTGTTATTATTTGCAATCTTGCCATGTCCTTTTGAGCATGTTCTAGTGGTTTGTGGAGATAGGTCAGTGTTCATGTGTTGTCATGATTTACCTGTACATCATGTCCATTCCTTTGTTTCTCATGTTGAGGTGATGTAGCATGTTTTCATGATGCTTGCAAGATGCCTAGTTGTTGTTTTGGACAGATTGTTGTTATAACTTGTTTGGAGTGTATGTGTTGCACCGTTGCTCCGTTTGGAGTGTGCTCTATATGAAACTTGCTTTGATTTGCATGTAGATTCATCTTATCTTGTTGCATCCATGTTTTGAGGGTGTTTGCTTGATGTTTGAATGCATTTTGCATCAATGCCATGTTTACCTTGTTTTGCTCATATCTTCTATGCCGTAGCTCCGAACTAATTGAACTTTATATGTAACTTGACTAGAATTTCGTGTAGATCATCTTGGTGCAAATTAACTTGCTGTTTAACAAATTGAACATAAGGTTTAGTCAGATCTGGACCAATTTCTAAATTTACATATGGGGTCTTTCCGGTTTTGTCATATGTTGTTTCCAGCCTCATTCAAACTTGCTTTGATGTGTTGCTCTTGTATGCATCATCTCTTGCCAGGAGTAGCTGCATGTAGCCTTGTCATGCATCATGCTTGGTTGTGCATCATGTCATGTCTATGTGTTGTGTGTTTATCGTGTGTTTGCTTCTTTCCGGTTGTGCTCCTTCTCGTTAGTTCCTGTTTTGTTGCGATCGTGAGGATTCGTTCATCTACGCTTGGTTCGTCTTCGTGGCTTCATACTCTTCATGGACTCGTTCTTCTTCCTAGCAGGATTTCAGGCAAGATGACCGTCACCTTGGATCTCACTACTATCATTGCTATGCTAGTTGCTTCGTTCTATCGCTATGCTGCGCTACCTATAACTTGTTCATCAAGCCTCCCAAACTGCCATGTCAGCCTCTAACCTTTTCACCCTTCCTAGGAAACCGTTGCTTGGCTGTGTTACCTCTTTTGCTCAGCCCCTCTTATAGCATTGTTAGTTGCAGGTGAAGTTGAAGATTGCTCCATTATGGACACGATTATGTTGGGATATGACAATATCTCTTATTTAATTAATGCACCTATATACTTGGTAAAGGGTGGAAGGCTCGGCCTTATGCCTGGTGTTTTGTTCCACTCTTCCCGCCCTAGTTTCTGTCATACCGGTGTTATGTTCCTTGATTTTGCATTCCTTACACGGTTGGGTGATTTATGGGACCCCCTTGACAGTTCGCTTTGAATTAAACTCCTCCAACATGGCCCAACCTTGGTTTTACCGTTTGCCTACCTAAGCCTTTTTTTCCCTTGGGTTTTCGGAGCCCGAGGGTCATCTTTATTTAACCCCCCACCCCCCGGGCCAGTGCTCCTTCGAGTGTTGGTCTGAACCGAGCAACCAGCGGGGCCACCTCTGGGAAACTTGAGGGCTGATTTTACTCGTAGCTTGACTTATCCGATGTGCCCTGAGAACGAGATACGTGCGACTCCTATCGGGATTTGTCGGCACATCGGGTGGCTTTGCTGGTCTTGTTTTACCATTGTCGAAATGTCTTGTAAACCGGGATTCCGAGACTGATCAGGTCTTCCTGGGAGAAGGAATATCCTTCGTTGACCATGAGAGCTTGTGATGGGCTAAGTTCGGGCACCCATGCAGGGTTTAAACTTTCGAGAGCCAGATTCGAATTTGTTAATATCTGGTTGTAGAGAACTTGACACCAGATTCGAATTAAAACGCATCAACCGCGTGTGTATCCGCGATGGTCTCTTTTCGGTGGAGCCCGGGAAGTGAACACGGTTTTGGGTTATGTATGAACGTAAGTAGTTTCAGGATCACTTCTTGATCACTTCTAGCTTCTCGACCGTTCCGTTTGCTTCTCTTCTGGTTCTTATTTGCATATGTTAGCCACCATATATGTTCAGACGCTGCTGCAACCTCACCACTTATCCTTTCCATACTCATTAAGCTTTGCTAGTCTTGATACCTGTGGTAATGGGATTGCTGAGTCGTCGTGGCTCACAGATTACTACAACAACAGTTGCAGGTGCAGGTTATGCAATGATCATGACGCGAGAGCGATGTTACTTGTTTTGGAGTTCGTCTTCTGCTTCTTCTTCGATCAGGGGATAGGTTCCAGGTCGGCAGCCTGGGTTAGCATGGTGGATGTCGTTTGATCTTCTGTTTGTGTTTCATCTGTAGTCGGATGTTGCTCTTATGTATGATGATGTTGTATTCGTGTGGCATTGTATGCCTCTTGTATGTATCCCCAACTATTATGTAATGCTACGATGTAATGATATCCACCTTGCAAAAGCGTCTCCAATATGCACTTCTATTCTTAGTGGGACCTTCGAGTTCCTTTAGGATAGGGTCGCATATTGGGCGTGACAAGTTGGTATTAGAGCCTCGACCGACCATAGGAGCCCCCCTTGATTGTTCGTAGTTGGCCGTTGTCGACTTTAGAAGAAAACTGTTTTTGGGGTGTAGTTATATTGGAGAGTAAGAATTCTTTTTACTCCTCATCCCCTTCATCGCTCTGGTAAGAAATCTTGGCGTAGGTGTTTTTACTTACTCCTCTTCCCCTTCATATTTTCTTTAGGATCATGCAGTTGGTTTTCCGATCTTTGGTTCTCATCTCTTTTCATCCGGTGCATTTCTCGTCAAGTTGACTCGAGCCTCTTCATTGTTGCCAAGTTCAATCCTCAGTTGTTTGCTTTTTCCCACCCGCCCACCCCTTTTCTTCTCGGAGCCGGAGCCCGTAATCGAGTATCCATCCTACTCGTGTGAAGTCTTTGCACTCTTTCCTCAATTATTTCAACCAGTGTTTTCTCTTCAAGCTATTCATCAGTCTCCCCTTTCAAGTTGCCTTTGTTTTTCTCGCCCTCCCACCCTCTTCTTCCCGGAGCATTAGTCTTTTTCGAGCATCAATTTCATTGATGTGGAACCTCTTCAGTCTTTCCTCAATTATTTCAACCGGTGAATTCTCGCCCCGTTTGACATTCTTCATCTCCTTTTCTTCTCCGGTGGACTCAATTCAAGTTTTCAGTATTGATTGTATTCTTTGCCTTGGCTTAGAAGTATTTCCCCTGCTCATTTGCCTCTCGCCGGTTTATCCTTCCGGAGTGCTCAAGACATCTCAGGAGATTCATCTGTGTTTGAATTAATTCGAGGTTGTCACCTCATTCAAATATTTCAATTGTTCCAGTGCATCATCTATCTCTTCAACAATCCTTTCCAACGGTGTTTTCCTTTAGTGGGCCCTAACCCACAGGTCTTTTCCCAGGATCTTACCTGACTCTTCTAATTATTTCGGTGTTATTCTCAAATTCTTTTCAAGTGTGACGTAAGAATGGATTCCATCAGTCACATGCCTTTTCAAGATTGATTTCAATTCTTTTCATTGCTGATTCAACCTTTGCTCTTCTCATTCTCCCGGAGTATCTCAGTAATTTTGGTGGTGTTTTTCGTCGTCATTTGAAGACCGAAGAAGAGTTTTTACCCTTAATCTTGTCTGTTCTCTCGAAGATTCACGGTTCTAGCTTCATGTTATCCTCTTGAATTATTCCATTTGTCAGATATTCCTTTTCTTACCCATCCGGAGTATGTCAGAAGTTGTTTTCCCGTTTCTTTTCATCGGCGGCCATCATTCCAGAAGAATTCTTCGTCCTCACATTTCAGCTACCGTTATCCAATTATCCCAGCGCTTCGTTCAAGTGATCTTTAATCAGTTCGAGTTCTTCCCGTTCTTTTGCATCTAAATTCCCTCTAGCATATTTGTTCTTCTAATTCTTCCTGGTGATTCATTCTCTTTCATAAGTCATTTTTGAATTCTGATGGTGGTTCGTTCAAGATTCTTTTTCCTTGATTATCATATTAATTCAATCTTTCTTTCCAATCCTACCGGTGGTTCTTGAAGACTTTCTCAAGTTTTGTGCTATACCCCCCTTAATACTTTATAACAAGAATAAGTAGTATGCAAAATCCGGTTGTCATCAATTATATTTGATGAGGACAATAAATCTTATTTTTATTTCATCCAAGTGAGTAGTCCTTTTCCTTCAGAGTTTATTTTTGAGGAATAAATTCTAGTTTCAAGTGTTTTCATCTTTTCTTTTCCAGAGTTCAAATTTCCTCTGCCATTTCATCGGAACCTCCATCTAAATCACCGCAAGGCTCATCTTATTCTTTCATCCTTCAATCTAACTCATCATCCTTTTGTCATGGAGTTCTTCATGGGGGTTCTTCAAGATTTAATTCATTCTTCAAGTGGTCATCAAGATTTTGTTGGAGGAGTTCAAGTATCTTTTCTTCTCGCGTCTCGAAGTGCAAATAATTCTCTGTTTTCTTTTGAAGTGGAGTTTTGCATTTCTTCATTATTCTCAGCTTTTCAGACATTTGGTTTTGGTATAATTTCACCTCAAGTTTTGAGATGTTTTTGATAAGTCCACAACAAGCTTATTCTTTTGTTGTTTATTTTCTCAACAACTCCGTTCAATCCTTCTTTCTAAGTTCTTTTCATTCCATTGTTTCAATTCTTCCGGAGGCATTGTGTTGTTCATCTCGTCAAGTGCCATCCCATTGGGTGAAGTTCAGGTCTCCATTCCTCCATTTTCAGTCGGAGTGCTACCCAAATTCTTTTATTCATTCCTTTTCTATCTTGTTCTAACCTGAGTGGTTTCAGAGTATATCTTGTTTCCATGAGCTTTCGATTCTTGTCATACTCGTCATTCCTCTTTTCTACCCGAGTGCTCTCGAATTGATTCATCTTTTCTCGTGCGTTCTTACTTCACCTCATTCTCTTTCTCTTCCATCTCGTTCCTAAGATCTCGGGACGAGATCTCTTGTTAGTGGAGGAGAGTTGTAACGCCCCGAATCCGATGCGCCAGGTGTCTTCCAGTTATTCTTCGTTGTTGCCATGTCATTTGCTTGCGTGTTGCATTTTTTCATGTCATCATCTGCATTTAATCTGCATGTTTATTCAAAACTTGCATCTGTTCGGGTTCCCCCAATTATCTCCGTTGTCTGTTCTGAGCCCTACCACACTCGCACGCGCCCGTCGCCCCTCTCCGACCTCGTTTCATGAGTGGCATAAAAATGTCCTCGGAATGGGATGACACTTGGCGTGCAGTGTTGTTTTAGAGTAGGTAGACCTCTCGTCAATTTTCGTCGCATTCGGAGTCCGTTTGACGCCCCAACGGCTAACCGAGCTAACCGAGACCCCCCTTCTCTTTGCAGCCCAGCACCTCTTCACACAGCCTACCTAGCCCATCCAAACCCCCTCCATGCTCTCCATCGTTGGATCACGATCGTGTGGGCAAAAACCGCTCCTTATATGGAATCTCCTAGCTCCCTCTACCTATAAATGAGTCCCTCCCCCCGAAATTCGCAGTCCAAACCCTAACCTTCTTCCCTCCGCGCTGCCGGACACATTCCCACTGACGGACATGTCCGCCGCCGCCTCCTCAGCCAACCCCAGCGCGCCACGTCACACCACCGACACTCTCTCTCTCCCGCTGCCGCCGGGCCC
>NC_041387.1:326276525-326310841 GCF_002162155.2 Triticum dicoccoides | reverse complement strand
CTCCGGCCACGTCCCGGGCCAACTCCGGCGAGATCCCGGAGGGTGGACGAGATCCACCACTCCCTCCATCCAAACGCGTGCCCTCGTCCCCGGATCCCCTCGTCCCGTTTCCTCGAGGTCCAATTTTTCACTAAGTCCCCAGATCTTCTACATTTTGTACACTTGTTCATCATGCCATAACTTCTCGCATGTAGCTCTGTTTTGTGCGTGTAATATATAAAAATGTTCATTGTGAGATGATCTTCATTTTATTCCATTGTGCCATGCTTTTTTGGGTACATCTTTATGCCCTAATAATTGTTGCAAGAGTGCTATATGATGTTAACCTGCTGAAACTGTTATAAGTTGCTAATTTGTCATTTTGTTGCATTTTGTGTGTGCATCTTTTGAGCATGATGTCTAAATGTTTAGGAGCATATTCATGCCATATTTACAATGGTGCAATCCATGTATTTTTTTGTGCCTTGTGGTGAGTGCATCAAGCTTGTGAAGTAGGGTACTTGCTGATACTGTTTTGCTACGCTGAATCTGTTATATCATGATGCTATGTAAACCTGCTGCTACAAGTCATTCTATGGATAATCTGGAGATGTTCACTAAGGATGTTTTGTTATACATGTCATGATATATCCATCCATGCCCTTGTTTGCATTCGTATCCTGATGTAGCTTGTTGTAATCTTTCTCTCAAATTGCTAAATAATGTTGCTGTCAGCCTGTTAACATGAAGTTCAGTTTTGCCATGTGTTTTGCTAGTGATCCATGCACCCTATGACCATGCTATTGCCATGTTTAGCTCCATAAATGTGTCTTCCTATGGTTGGTCACCTTGTTATGACATGTATTGCTCTGTGGAGAGTGGTACAAGCTCACCAACATGCCTACTTATCGTTGTTCCTGCCATGTACTGTTATTCTGAATCTGTCATATCATTTGTCATGATGCATGGATGCTAACATCTTTTCTGTTGATCTTTGGAATAAGTTCAGTAAGGGATTTTTTTTCTTTTTCTTTAGTATTAGCATGCCATCCCTTTGTTTGCCATGCCTTTGTTGAGGTGATGTAGCATGTTTCCATGATGCTTGCAAGATGCCTAGTTGCTGTTTTGGACAGATTGTTGTTATAACTTGTTTAGAGTGTATGTGTTGCACCATTGCTTCGTTTGGAGTGTGCTCTATATGAAAATTGCTTTGATTTGCATGTAGATTCATCTTATCTTGTTGCATCCATGTTTTGAGGGTGTATGCTTGATGTTTGAATGCATTTTGCAATAATGCCATGTTTAACTTGTTTTGCTCATATCTTCTAGGCCGTAGCTCCGAACTAATTGAACTTTATATGTTACTTGACTAGAATTTCATGTAGATCATCTTGGTGCATCTTAACTTGCTGTTTAACATATTGAACATAAGGTTTTGTCATATGTTGTTTCCGGCCTCATTTAAACTTGCTTTGATGTGTTGCTCTTGTATGCATCATCTCTTGCCAGGAGTAGCTGCATGTAGCCTTGTCATGCATCATGCTTGCTTGTGCATCATGTCATGTCTATGTTTTGTGTGTTTACCGTGTGTTTGCTTCTTTCTAGTTGTGCTCCTTCTTGTTAGTTCATGTTTCATTGCGATCGTGAGGATTCGTTCGTCTACGCTTGGTTCGTCTTCGTGGCTTCATCTTCTTCATGGACTCGTTGTTATTCCTAGAGGGATTTCAGGTAAGATGACCATCACCATGGATCTCACTACTATCATTCTATGCTAGTTGCTTCATTCTATCGCTATGTTGCGCTACCTATCACTTGTTCATCAAGCCTCCCAAACTGCCATGTCAGCCTCTAACCTTTTCACCCTTCCTAGCAAACCATTTCTTGGCTATGTTACTGCTTTTGCTCAGCCCCTCTTATAGCGTTGTTAGTTGCAGGTGAAGTTGAAGATTGCTCCATGATGGACAGGATTATCTTGGGATATCACAATATCTCTTATTTAATTAATGCACCAATATACTTGGTAAAGGGTGGAAGGCTCGGCCTTATGCCTGGTGTTTTGTTCCACTCTTGTCGCCCTAGTTTCCATCATACCGGTGTTATGTTCCTTGATTTTGCGTTCCTTACGCGGTTGGGTGATTTATGGGACCCCCTTGACAGTTCGCTTTGAATAAAACTCCTCCAGCAAGGCCCAACCTTGGTTTTACCATTTGCCTACCTAAGCCTTTTTTCCCTTGGGTTTCCGGAGCCCGAGGGTCATCTTTATTTAACCCCCCCGGGCCAGTGCTCCTTCGAGTGTTGGTCCGAACCGAGCAACCTGCGGGGCCACCTCGGGGAAATTTGAGGGCTAGTTTTACTCGTAGCTTGACTTATCCGGTGTGCCCTGAGAATGAGATACGTGCGACTCCTATCAGGATTTGTCAGCACATCGGACGGCTTTGCTGGTCTTGTTTTACCATTGTCGAAATGTCTTGTAAACCGGGATTCCGAGACTGATCGGGTCTTCCTGGGAGAAGGAATATCCTTCATTGACCGTGAGAGCTTGTGATGGGATAACTTGGGACACCCGTGCAGGGTTTAAACTTTCGAGAGCCGTGCCCGCGGTTATGTGGCAGATGGGAATTTATTAATATCTGGTTGTAGAGAACTTGACACCAGATTCGAATTAAAACACATCAATCGCGTGCGTAGCCGTGATGGTCTCTTTTGGGCGGATTCCGGGAAGTGAACACGATTTTGGGTTATGTATGAACATAAGTAGTTTCAGGATCACTTCTTGATCACTTCTAGCTTCTCGACCGTTCCGTTTTCTTCTCTTCTCGCTCTTATTTGTGTATGTTAGCCACCATATATGCTTAGACGTTGCTACAACCTCACCACTTATCCTTTCCATACCCATTAAGCGTTGCTAGTCTTGATACCCGTGGTAATGGGATTGTTGAGTTCTCGTGGCTCAAAGATTACTACAAAAACAGTTGTAGGTGCAGGTTATGCGATGATCATGACGCGAGAGCGATATTACTTGTTTTGGAGTTCTTCTTTTGCTTCTTCTTCAATCAGGGGATAGGTTCCAGGTCGGTAGGCTGGGCTAGCAGGGTGGATGTTGTTTGAGGGTCTGTTTGTGTTTCATCCTTAGTCGGATGTTGCTCTTATGTATGATGATGTTGTATTCATGTGGCATTGTATACCTCCTGTATGTATCCCCAACTATTATGTAATGGTACGATGTAATGATATCCACCTTGCAAAAGTGTCTCCAATATGCGCTTCTATCCTTAGTGGGACCTTCGAGTTCCTTTAGGATAGGGTCGCATATTGGGCGTGACATTAATGAACTATGACAGTTATGCCCTTTTATGGAATGCTTATTATCTTAATGCTGTGCCATGAAGTCTGTATTCTGGGTGGGCAAGGGTAGGATAACTTAGCTTGACATGTTTGAAGTGGCTTCCCACCTGACGAGGGCAAGACCCTTGGCATCTAATGAAGCCCCCATTCCTGATGACTCAGGAGGCGTTTAAGGCCTCGAGATACGCTACGGACCTGCTGCAGAGCTGTTTGGAGGAAAGAGAGAAACCTAACAAGCACCTCATTCCTCCTTGCGCGATCCCCCTGCCATAGGTTAGTTGTGGCTTAATGCACCACATCGTGCTACCTGAGGGGCATGAACATGAGGGGGTGCTTGTGCCCGTGAGCTTGATCAAGGGCTCCTCGCGAGGATAAAGTGAAAGCACTGGGGCAACGGGGTTCAGCAAGGTGTGCTTGTGCGAGGGCGAGCCCACATGGACACACCTACCTATCCCCCATGAGCGAGGCGCGCGAGGAAGAGCGATGGGCAACTGCCACATCTTCCTGGCCCAGGCTAAGAACGAATGAAATGAGAGGAGAGAAAATCCAACTTAGCGAACCAAAGCACGAAAGCATCAACTCCACTAAAAGTCACTAAAAGATTGCAAGCAACTTCGGAAAGGAAATGAAAGTCGTGTCTCGCACCTAGTATAGTCTTCTCACCAGCGCGGAGCTAAGTGTTGCCACTAGGACATGGGAGGGAGCCCCCGTGTGGCCCCAGGGCGGCTCTCAGGATACTCTGGGGTGTGTACAGCCCCACTCATTAGTACGTGAGAGTGTCACAAGCGGAGACCTTCACACTCCGGAGCCTTGCTTCATGGGTAGAACTTCTGGAGCTGCTGGATGTTCCAGGCATTCTGGATGGGGACCCCGTCCTGTGTCTCCAGGCACGCGGCGCCAGTCCTGGAGAAACGGACAATCCTAAACGGGCCCTCCCACATGGGAGAGTGCTTGTGCAGCCCCTCCCTAGAAAGCACCAACCACAATACGAGGTCGCCCACCTCCAACGTCCTAGAGCGGACGCTGCGATAGAGGTACCGCCGCAGCATGTGCTGGTACCTTGCCGCTCAAAGCAAGGCTTGACGATGGCATTCCTCCCCCAGCTCGAGATCCATCCCCCGTGTGGCGTCCTAACGTGCCTTGCCGAATGCCAGGACCCGCGTGGAGCAATGCTTGATCTCGTTTGGGAGAACCCCTTCAGCTCCGTAGACAAGGACGAATGGCGTCTCTCTCGTTGGCTTGGTCGCGGTGGTGTGGATAGACCACAACACGGACTGGAGCTCGTCGAGCCAGCCCTTGCCGCATGCCTCGAGCTTCTTCTTGAAGGTCCTTGCCTTGAGGCCCTCAAGACTTCTGTGTTGGCACGCTCTGCCTGGCCGTTGCTCCTGGGGTGTGCCACTGAGGCATAGCATATCTGCATTCCAAGGTTAGCACAATATGTTTTGAAAAGGTTCCTGTTGAACTGTGAGCCATTGTCGGTGATGATGCGGTTAGGGACCCCAAACCGGCTCACGAAGCCGTTGATGAACTTGACGGCTAATCCAGCTGGGATGGTGCGGACTGCTTCTACCTCTGCCCACTTGGTGAACTTGTCGATGGCGACGTAGAGGTAGCAGTAGCCCCTTGGCACTCGGGGAAACGGCCCTAAGATATCCAGCCCCCGGACCGCGAACGCCCACGTGAACGAGATAGTCTGGAGGCCTTGCGCGGGCTGGTGGATCTGCTTGGCGTGGAACTGGCATGCTTCGCAGGAGCGCACCAGCTCGGTGGCGTCGCTGAGTGTTGTGGGCCAATAGAACCCACTGCGGAACATCTTGCCCACGAGGGTGCGTGATGAGGAATGGTGTCCGTAGTCCCCACCATCTATGTCTACCAGCAGCTTGAGCCCCTGCTCCCTGGAGATGCATCACAAGGAAACATCATTGGGCGTTCTGCGGTACAACTCACCGCCACAAATGTAGTACGCGGTGGCCTGACGAGCCACGCGCTGGGCATCCTCCTCCTTCTCTGGCAGGGTCCCTTAGAGCAGGTATGTCTTGAAGTCCTCGATCCAACACCCCTTCTAAGGCTCAAGCGTGAGGAGCAGGTGGGCCCTTGAAGGGGGCCTGCATGCTGGGATGCCTGTTGCTGGTGCTTGGGGTAGATCCTCCTGAGGTGGTGGTTGTGCTGTCGCAGGGGGAGCCGCTGATGGCTTGAAGAGCCGTTCCTCAAACACCCTTGGCTCCTGAGGTAGCCTCCGAGATGCTCTCTTGGCGACGTAGTTCGCTTCCTTGTTCGTTCCACGTGGCACATGTTGCAGTTTCAGTTGTTTCTCCATCTTACGTACCTCTTCCAGGTATGCCTCCATCTGCTCGTCCTTGGGTGTGTACTCTTTGTTGGAGAAGTTGATGAGGAGTTGGGAGTCGCCCCTGATGGTGAGATGCTTCACCTCCAGTGTTGCCGCGACTCTGAGGCTGGCGAGCAACCCTTCGTAATATGTGATGTTGTTGGAGACCTTTTCGCCCTGCTGAAAACATAGTTGTACCGCGTAGTAGAGCTTGTCATGCGGGTGAGATGAGGACAGCCCCAGCACACACGCCTTGTCGTGAGAATGCACCATCGAAGTACATGATCCACCCGTATGGCGCCTCGTCTCCAGGAAAGAGGGAGCGGTCCTCACATATCCCGCAGTCAGGGGTGTCAGTCCATTCTGCCAAGAAATTGCGAGGTACGCGCCCTTGATGGCCCTGGTGGTGCTGAACACAAGCTGGAATGCCTGAAGCTTGATGTTCCACTCTGCATCCCGCCCGTCTGCCCTGGTGGTGCTGAACTCAAGCTGGAATGCCTGAAGCTTGATGTTCCACTCTGCATCCCGCCCATCTACATTTGGGCTCCGAAGCACCCTCTCAAGTGGGTAGGCTAAAACGACCTTGCTGGGGTGCCCCTGGAAGTAGTGGTGTAGCTTCCGGGAGGCGACAAGGAGTGCGAGCAGGAGCTTCTGGGGCATGAGGTAGCGCACCCGTGCCTCCCATAGCAGCATGCTTGTCGGCGTTATGGATACGGGGGTACCTAGACTTGCCTGCCTACGGCCCACTGCGCGGCTCCGTCAGTGGCCTGTACAACCCAACTACAACATCAACAGCTCAAGACCCTCGCGAGCGGCCAAGCCTCGCAAGGCGGTCGACGCCAAGACCCTCGAGGGATCATACTCCTCAAGCTGGCTCCTAGAGGGGTGGAGAGTTCTATGCAAGGTGCACCTCACGAGGCTCAGCTAACGTGTGCCATGACGACCAAGGCTAGGCGGGCGCCAGTGAGCGCAGGGCGCCAGTATCCCCTTTGGTGCAAAGGAGGCAAGCGGCAGGTGTGGAGTCCCGAGGAATCAGCCAAAGGTTTCCATTCTGGTGCAACAAGACCAAGAGAGCCAGGACGGCAGGACGTAGGTCATCGCCGAGCCCATCGCAGTGTCATGACCCGAGGCTTTTCGCAGGCGAAGACTGCTTTAGTAAGGATAGGATGTACTACTTGTCCCCCTTCAAATCTGGCCATTGTGGGATCCCTTCCTGCCAATATTTGGGAAGAGGACCAAGGCCACTATAAATAGGACTTAGCCACCACCACGGGGGGGAGGGAGAGATCAGATCCCTTCTCATCCAACCACATCAGCAGCTATCTTGAGCTTAAGAACACCTCACCTCCTGAGGCCAGTTCATCCACTGTACTAGTTAATCCTCAGCCCTTCGAGGCAATCCACCAAAATGCCGGAGTAGGGTTTTACACCGCAAGGTGGCCCCAACCAGGATAAAATTGTTGTGTCTCTTTGAACCCTTTGATCTTGACGCGCTAGGCCTAGGAAGATCGCGAGTAGGCAGGCAGGGTAGGTTGAGATCTCCACACACACCCCAGAGTTCCAACCTATCAAGGGTTTGCGGAACCCGAAATCCGACAGTGCTGACGAAGTAGACCGGGTGCTCGAGAGGGAGGAGGTGCTGGTGATGTCTTGTGTCTCTTGAGGATGCAAGCCGTCAGGGGTGCCATCACCTAACGTGTCGACTGTGACCTCACGAGCCTCAGCCTCAGCAGCCCCTCCGACCGAAGGGTCGGTTTGAGCCTCGAGAGGGATGTTGGCTGTCGGATTAGCTGAGGCCTCAGGAGTACCATCCCGAGGTTGCTGCTTCACTTGGTGATTGGGCGCCTTGCCGAGGGTCCTCGATCGTCCGCTCTTCTCTTAGCGCCAATAGAGCAGCGCTGGCGGAGTGTGGGGTGGCAGCAAAATAGAGCACGAGGGTCTCGAGAGGGCGCGGTGCCACCATCACCGGCGGGCTAGTCAGGTATCTCTTGAGTTCTTGAAAGGCCGCATCAGCTTCAGGGGTCCACTCAAGCAGCCCCTTCTTTTTCATAAGATTGAAGAACGGGAGGGCGCATTCGCCCAGGTTGGAGATGAAGCGCCCCAGCGAGGTCACGCAGCCCGCCAACTTCTACATCTCCTTGAGCATCTGCGGGGGCTCATGTCTTCTATGGCCTTGACCTTCTTCGGATTGGCCTCGATTCCTCCGTGTGATAGTAGGAAACCCGTCAGCTTGCCAGAGGGAACCCCGAACATGCACTTCTCGGGATTGATCCACGGGTCCACCTTGCATAGGCTGGCAAATGTTTCTTTCAGGTCCTCAATCAGGGTCTTCGCCTCCCGAGACTTCACCATTGTTTCATCAACACAGGCCTCAGCGTTTCTCCCGAGCTGCAGGCCCAGAGCGATGTGCATCAGCCACTGGAAGGTAGCCCCGACATTGCGCAGCCTGAAAGGCATGTAGGTGTAGCAGTATACCCCGCAGGGTGTCAGGAACACCGTCTTCTGCACATCTTGCATGACCATCTTGATCTGGTGGTAGCCCGAGAAGGCATCCAAAAAGCACGGCAGGTCGTACTCGGCGGTGGAGTCGATGATGTGGTCGATGCGTGGAAGCAGGAAGGGATCCTGAGGGCAAGCCGTGTTGAGGTTGGTGAAGTCGACACACATGCGCTCTTCCCCCCTTTCTTTGGGACGACGACTGGGTTTGCCATCCATTCGGGGTACCGTACCTCACGGATCACTCCAACATCCTGCAGCTTGTGGGTTTCTTGGACAATGAACGCCTGCTTCTTGGGGGACAGTCGACGGGCCTTCTGCTTCACTGGGCGCACGTTTGGGGATACCTTCTGGTGATGCTTGAATATTCCTCTTGGAAACCCGTCCAGGTCCATGGGATCCCGTGCGAACACTTCCTTGTTGGCGCACAAGAAGCTGACCAACGCTTCCTCTTGGTCTTGGGGGAAGCTAGCTCCTATGGTGAAGGTGGCGCCTGATGCCCCATCTTCATCAACTGACACCTGCTTCGTCTCTACCCGGTCTTGGGAAAAAAACTGTTGGAGGTATGCCCTAGAGGCAATCATGTATGATGGTATTTCCTATGTGTTTATGTACAAAGATAGTCCTTGGACATTATCAATGATGTGTATCAGCAAGTACGTGACTTGTTTGTGGGACTATGCATTGTATGATGACTGTCCTAAAAGGTCCCTAGTCTAAAGGGCTGTGTGGACGCGCAACCGACTAGACTAGCATATGACACAGTCGATCGCTCGGTCTCGCTAGCCATGGAGCATTCGATGCTAACCAGATAATATGGACTTGGAATGGTCTAGTCGGATTCGACGTAGTCGGATCCGAGTCGAGATAAGGTCCGAGTTGGACAGACCCAACTATGAGACGCAGAGATACGTCATCTGTGAGTCTCTAGTACAACATACCTTCTATGTCCTAAGCTCCGAGCTGACGCATGTACTCGGGATGGTGACAGACTTGCTTTGGGCCGACCAAATGCTACTCCGTAACTGGGTAGTTACAAAGGTAGGTTTTGGGCTTGTCCAGACCCATGCTGTGAGACGTGGTCGAGCAAGATGGTATTTGCCCCTCCGATCAGGAGAGATATACTCTGGGCCCCTCGTGTGATCCGACTAAGAGAAGCATGGCCATGCGACAAGGATTATGAGATAATTCGGATAGTGGTCGGTATCACTGGAACGAGAAAGAGGTCGGGCTAGCAAAAGGACGACAGTTTCGCCTTGAGCCTGACAACATATATCATGAAGCAAAGGGAACAGAAGTGTGACATGTTGTACAGGTTCGCCTAACCAGCTTCATAGTCTGCTTGTTGTTTGACATGCCTTGCTAGAGGCCACTACCAACCGTGCAGTTTGGAGGTGATCCGAACTGCGACCAAGCCGACTTGAACCTAAGGGGCCGCACGCTTAAGGGAACGAACCTACGAGGTCGGAGAAGAGCACACTGGTCGGATGTGATCCGAGCTGTATTGGGATTGTGGGCGAGTAGACTTGTGGGCTTTAGGGTCCGTGCGAGGCCCAAGTGTTGAGCCCGCAACCGACGCCTATATAAAGTGGAGGTGCGGCACACTCATGTGATTGATCGCTTCGGCGCTATCACTAGGGTTTGCATGTGTTATGAATAGCCACCTCCACTCGCCGCCGGTTGTGTGATCGGACCTAGTAGTCTGCCGCACGACATTCCTCTTGCATGTGCGGATACCGTTATAGGCGGTGCACTTGCGCCGGTCTGGTGAACCTGTTCGCGGGATGCAATCGTCTACATGGGAGACCGGCAAGGAGGAGACAACTCTGGGAACGCGAGGCGACTCCGGGAACATGCTGCCTCAACTCTACTTCTGATGCACGACACTGCGCGTCTAGTGGTAACGATCTTTGATCCATCTCTGGTAGCATGTTCCTAGTTGTTCTGCACGTAGGAAAATTTGAATTTGCAGTCGACGTACCCCACCGTAGAACCCAACAGTAGTATCAGAGCCTCTGCTATGGGATTTGGATTCAGATCGTATGCATATTAGATATGTGGAGGCAGCAGATGAGATCTGTCGTTGTTTATCAGATCGGCTATGTGCATAGTTGATGAGATCAACTACACATGGGGATCGATGTGGCTATGTTTTCTGTCAAGCAGAGTCGAGAGGCCGTGACACAACCTACCCCTACCGGCCGTTATCCACCATCGGGGTTAACGGTGAAACGTAAATACAAATCGGGCTCACGATGATCGATAAGATTGGTCAGATCAGAAAATTCGGCGCGATCGGAGTTCAGATCTGATCTATGATTTCCGAAAACGTCGGGCGCTGCCCGCACCCGCGAGGGACTGCCATGTGTGTAGCGCCTTGTATTTTGTACACGATCAATCAAACCGGTAGAATGCGTTTCTATGCATAACTTTTTTGCAGGTTTGATGTGAATAGTATGGCTCATGTGTATGTGATGCATGTGTGTAATTTATACATGGCCCGTGTGTCATATTTGTCAGCCGGCAGGAGCCAAAGTGCTGTCATTATATTGTATACCGACCTGTGTGTCGACTTGTGACTCTATGTAAAATTCATTACTTGTTGTAGTAGTTGGATAATAGAGACCAGGTTGGTGGCTTGGCGTCCCGGCGTGACAAACAAGATGGAGTTCATTGATGGTCATCGGAGTAGCAGCCAACCTGGAAGAACGTCCATGAAGGAGCCATACTATTTCACAATATGTGTTTATTTGTGATTGTTATGCTTCTTTGTTTCTATGCATGTTAGAATGGTAGAATGATCCCTCATGAATATCAAGCGAATTGCCATCCCCAATGTTGCAGCTTCGCATGTCAAGTACGTCTAGTAGTGGGCTCATAAAATTGGGGTGCTGCTATGTGTCCTTGAACTGAACGGTTTGTGTCGGACACGGACATGCACTGCGTCAGGTTAACTTGACAAGGATATCAAAACAGTTTTGGGCCTTGTGGCAAAGAAGGTTGGGAGCCAGGGTATGAGATATCTTCCCGACCGACAGGAGTCTTATAGAGTTACGATTAGCAAGGAGTTTCTTACCAGATAGGTATGTTGGCTAGTAGTGATGCTAAAGCTCACTAGTTGCATGTGCTAGTCGGATCCTGAATCACTGAGAGTTTGCGGAGGGATGCCAACTTTAGTGGGAGTATTTATATTTAAGGCTTGAATTACTCTACATAAACACATTGCTTAGTGATTGCATATTTTCTGTTGTAGATCAATGGCACCACCTGCTCAACCCATCTTTGCATTGAAACCAATTCTGGAAAAGGATAAACTAAATGGAACAAACTTTAACACCTGGTATAGAAATCCGAGAATTGTTCTCAATCATGATAAAAAGGAACATGTTTTACAGGATCCACTTCCAGAGGAACCTGCCGATAATGCTAATGCCACAACTAAGAATGCCTACCAGAAACTCATTGATGAATGAATGGAGATCAGTTGTCTAATGCTGGCTTGTATGGAGCCCAATTTGCAATGGCATTTCAAAAACGTTGAGGCTTACGATGTGATCGAGAGTCTCAAGAGCATGTTTCAGACACAGGCTAGGACCAAAAGGTTCAACGTCTGGAGATCCTTGATGGATTGTAAGCTGAAGGAAGGTGATCCACTGAGCCCACATGTGATCAAGATGATCGGATATGTGGAAGCGTTGGATCGGTTGGGCTTCCCGCTCTTGGATGAGCTGGCTACAGATGCAGACTTCCGCCTAGCTATGGGACGTTCATCTCGAACTATCATATGCATGGCATGGATAAGAAGCTCACTGAATTGCATGGGATGCTCAAGGTGGCAGAGTAGGATATTAAGAAAGGCATGCATCAAGTGTTGATGGTGCAAAAATCGGCTAAGTTCAAGAAGAGTTGGTCCAAGAAAAAGGCTAAGGAAAAGGGCACGGAGACGGTAACCTCCACCGCTGCGCCAAAGTATGGACCGGACTTGAAGACCGTTTGCTATCACTGCAAGGAGACCGGTCACTAGAAGAGGAACTATAGCAAGTGGCTTGCTAAGCATGGCAAGAAGGCCGGAAGTGCTTCTTCGAGCAAAGGTACACTTGTTGCATATGTTATAGACACTAGCACAAATGCCCATGCGTTGCAACGGCGGAAAAATACCAGTTCTTATGAATCGTGATTTGCTGGGTAAGGAACTATGTCAAGGGAGAGCGGGCGCTGATGCAAAAAGCATGCATAATTTGAGGACCACGACATAGTGCTTAGGACATGGGGTATGATTCAGAGTAAATTGATCTGATTGACAATGTTTTTCTTGGAAAAACTTTTGATCTATTTATCAAATATCATGGTAATATAAAGAACATCAGAAGTATTAAAAATTACATCTATGTCATGTGTTACAACATGATAAAAATTCATCGCACTCTGACACTCATAATCCACTTATTATTGTTTCTAAAAAAAGTATAGTCAAATATCCCTAACACGAGGAAGAATTGTTCTTTGAAGCTGACATCTTTAGAATACGTCTAACAAAATTATGTATTTTTCTGTGGGGGGAATATATGCGGTGTTCAACTTGCAACCCATGCTTCGCTAATGAGTAAACACCATAATGCTTCTGTAAAGAAAAAGAACATAAAATTGGCTTACAGTAGAGAGGGAGATTTGATCAAAATGCAATATTGATTATTTTATTGACCCACATATATGTTTAATGCGCATAGCATGGACTGCTTTCCTTATTATTCTGGCTCAATTCCTCCTTTAGGATGGACTTATTTCCTGATTATTCTGGCTCAATTACTTCTCAAATCCTTTCCTTCTTTATTTCTCTCGCTTCTCTATCATGTTGAAATTTTGTTCTCAAATCCATTTTCAACGCAGGTTGAAATCCTTTTTAAAGCCGCAACTCAACTTTTACCCTTCACTTATTGATACCCTTCACTTATTGATTTTCCAGATGACTCCTTGATACCTTGAAAATTGAAAGACCTATATAAGTTAGAAGGATTGGATGTAAAAAGGCGAGGTGGTAAGCGTGAGGTTGTGAGTTCAATTCCTGGCCCAAACACAGTTTTTTGTCCATGCTTTTTACGCCATATGTGGAGTCCCAGGTAGACCTACAAACGCACAAAGCCCATCGAGATGCCCAGCCGAGCGACGCAAGGATGCAAGGAATATCAAACGCAGCTGATGACTACGGATGACAATCCAGTGACGTAAGAAGAAAAGAAACAGATGATAATTCGGGAGTAAGAAGCAATCGGCCCTTTAATAGTAGGTATTATTTACCTTGCTGACATACCTAGTAGCTCTCGGGTATTTGATATTGGATCGGTTGTTCACATTTGCAACTCGATGCAGGGGCTGGTAAGAACTAGGCATGTGGCACAAGGGGAGATTGACATCAGGGTCGGCAACAAAGCAAGAGTTGCTGCTTTGGAGGTCGGCACGATGCAGCTCCAGCTTACTTCCGGATTCATTATATAATTGAATAATTGTTATTACATTTCTGCACTTATTCGGAACATTATTTCTGCCTAATGTTTGATGAGTGAAGGTAATGAATTCAATTTAAAGGACAATGGTTGTTCATTATTTTTGAATGGTATGTTTCACGGCTATGCACCCATTGTTGATGGGCTATTCATTTTCAATCTGGAAACGGAACCTGTCTATAATGTGAATTTCAAGAGGCATAAGCCTAATGAGGTAAATCCAAAATACTTATGGCATTGCCGGCTTGGACACACTAGTCTGAATCGCATGAAGAAGCTCCATCATGATGGGCTCCTAACTTCGTCCGACTTTGAGTCATTCGAGACACATGAATCATGCTTGCTTGGCAAGATGACTAAGTCTCCTTTCGCAAAGAGTTGTGAGAGGGCGTCCGAGCTGTTGGAACTTATACATAGTGATGTGTCTGGTCCAATGAGCACAAATGCCAGAGGTGGCAATCAGTATTTCGTGACTTTTACCGATGACTTGAGTAGATATGGATATATCTATTTGATGAGGCACAAATTGGAAACTTTTGAAAATTTGAAAGAGTTTCAGAACGAGGTTGAGAATCAGCTCGGGAAGACTATAAAACTTTTACGATCAGATCATGGAGGTGAGTACATGAGCAAGGAGTTTGATGATCATCTGAAAAGCCGAGGTATAGTACCTCAGCTCACACCTCCGGGTACGCCACAGAGAAACGGCGTGTCGGAACGGAGGAATAGGACCTTGTTGGATATCGTCTAGTCAATAATGAGCAAGTCGGATTTACCCTTGTCATTCTGGGATACGCTCTAGAAAGTGCAGCTTTCACACTTAATAGTGTACCATCAAATTCCGTAGACAAGACACCACATGAGATGTGGACCGGGAAGAGTCCCAGTTTGTCTTTTCCAAAGATTTGGGGTTGTGAAGTATTTGTCAAGCGACTTATGTCAGACAAGCTTACACCCAAGTCGGATAAATGCATATTCATGGGATACCCGAGGGAAACATTGGGATATAGCTTCTACAACTGTCAAGAGAACAAAGTGTTTGTTGCTCGGAATGGGGTTTTCCTTGAGAAAGAGTTTCTCAGTCGGGAGGCCAGTGGGAGGACGGTCCGACTCGAAGAAATTCGAGGACCACCTGGGGATGGCTCGGCTGGCGATTAGATCATAACGGAGTCAGTCAGGGAACCGATAGTGGAAGCGGCACCAGAACCACGATGGTCGGAAAGATTGCGCAGAGTGCGTGATGTATTTTTGCTAGAAAGCGACAAGACAACCACATATGCAGAAGCAATGGTGAGCCCAGATTCCGAGGCATGGCTGCAGGCCATCAGGTCCGAGTTAAAGTCCATGGATGAGAATCAAGTCAGGTACTTGGTTGATCTGCCGCCTGGCGTAACGACCATTGGTTTTGGTGTTTAAGAACAAAACCGATGTGGATGCAAATGTTCAGATCCACAAGTCTCAGCCTGTCGCTAAGGGTTATGGACAAGTTCAAGGAATTGACTACAACGAGACTTACTCGCCGGTAGCGATGCTGAAGTCAGTGAGGATCATACTAGCTATAGCTGCATATTTTGTTTACGAGATATGGCAGATGGATGTCAAGACGGCTTTCCTTCATGGAAATTTAACCGAGGACATGTATATGATACAACCCGAGGGTTTTGTCGATCCGACTAGTGCTGGTAAGGTATGCAAGCTCAAGAGATCCATTTATGGGTTGAGGCAAGCATCTCGGAGCTGGAACATTCATTTTGATGAGGTCGTCATTGATCTCGGTTTCATTAGAAGCGAAGAGGACGCTTGTTTATACAAGAAGTTAAGTGGGAGCTCGATAGTGTTTTTGATCTTGTATGTGGATGACATATTGTTGATCGGGAATGATGTTTCAATGCTAAACTCGGTCAAGGAATCATTGAATGGCAAGTTTTTGATGAAGGACCTTGGTGAGGTGGTCTATATTTTAGGGATTAGGATCTATAGAGATAGATCGAGGAGGCCGCTCGGCTTAAGCCAGAGCACGTACATAGATAAAGTGTCGAAGCAGTTCAACATGAGTGAGGCGAAGAAAGGGTTCTTGCCACTCTCACATGGTATAAGGCTAAGCGAGACTCAGAGTCCTTCAACATCTGATGAGTGAAGCAGGATGAGTAGGATTTCGTATGCCTCGGCAATTGGATCCATCATGTATGCCATGATATGTACAAGGCCTAATGTTTCTTTTGCAATACGCCTAACAAGCAGATACCAGGCCAACCCAGGTGAGTGTAACTGGAAAGTGGTAAAGACTATTTTGAAGTACCTAAAAAGGAATACAGAAATGTTCCTAGTTTATGGATGTGAGGAAGAGTTCGTCGTAAGGGGTTACGCCGATGCTAGTTTCCAAACCAACAGAGATGATTGTCGATCATAGTTCGGATTCGTGTACGTCATGAACGGAGGAGCAGTGAGTTGGATGAGTTCCAAGAAAGATACGGTGGCCGATTCTACCACAGAAGTCGAATACATTGCGGCTTGTGAAGCTGCAAAGGAAGGTGTTTGGATTCGGCATTTTCTGGATGATCTTGGTATTTTCCCAGCCTCGGTGAAACCGTTGGACCTAAATTGTGATAATTTTGGTGCCATCGCACAAGCCAAGGAGCCGAGGAATCACCACAAGGTCAGACACATATATCAGAAATATCACCTGATACGAAAGATCGTAAAGAATGGTGATGTAGGGTTATGCAAAACTTACACAGATGCAAATGTTACAGATCCATTGACTATGCCGCTTCCACAACCCAAGCATGAGGGGCACGTTAGAGCTATGGGCATTCAATGTCTATTTGATTGACTCTAGTGCAAGTGGGAGACTGTTGGAGATATGCCCTAGAGGCAATCATGTATGATGATATTTCCTATGTGTTTATGAATAAAGATAGTCCTTGGACATTGTCAATGATGTGTATCAGCAAGTACGTGACTTGTTTGTGGGACTATGCATTGTATGATGACTGTCCTAAAAGGTCCCTAGTCGAAAGGGCTATGTGGACGCGTAGCCGACTAGACTAGCATATGACAAGGTCGATGGCTCGGTCTGGCTAGCCATGGAGCATTGGATGCTAACCAGATAATATGGACTTGGAAAGGTCTGGCCGGATTCGACGTAGTCGGATCCGAGTCGAGATAAGGTCTGAGTCGGACAGAACCAACTATGAGGCGCAGCGATACGTCATCTATGAGTCTCTAGTACAACATACGTTCTATGTCCTAAGACTTGAGCTGACGCATGTACTTGAGATGGTGACAGACTTGCTTTGGGCTGACCAAACTCTACTCCGTAACTGGGTAGTTACAAAGGTAGGTTTCGGGCTTGTCCAGACCCATGCTGCGAGGCGTGGTCGAGCCAGATGGGATTTGTCCCTCCGATAAGGAGATATATACTCTAGGCCCCTCGTGTGATCCGACCAAGAGAAGCATGGCCATGCGACAAG
Organism: Triticum dicoccoides; assembly: GCF_002162155.2. Classification (NCBI taxonomy): domain Eukaryota; kingdom Viridiplantae; phylum Streptophyta; class Magnoliopsida; order Poales; family Poaceae; genus Triticum; species Triticum dicoccoides. Next base: position 326,293,721 of record NC_041387.1, on the reverse strand, counting down.
GATTATGAGATAATCTGGATAGTGGTCGGTATCGTTGGAACGAGAAAGAGGTCGGGCTAGCACAAGGATGACAGTCTCGCCTTGAGCCCGACAACATATATCGTGAGGCAAAGGGAATAGAAGTGTGACATGTTGAACAGGTTCGCCTAACAAGCTTCATAGTCTACTTGGTCTTTGGCATGCCTTGCTAGAGGCCGCTACCAACCGTGTAGTTAGGTGGTGATCCGAACTACAACCAAGCCGACTTGAACCTAAGGGGTCGTGTGCTTAAGGGAAGGAACCTACGAGGTCGGATTCGCGGACACTGGTCGGATGTGATCCGAGCTGTATTCGGATTGTGGGTGAGTAGATCTGTGGGCTTTAGGGTCCGTGCGAGGCCCAAGTGTTGAGCCTGCGACGGACGCCTATATAAAGTGGAGGTGCAGCACACTCATGCGATTGATCGGTTCGGTGCTATCACTAGGGTTTGCATGTGTTGCGAATAGCCACCTCCACTCGCCGCCGGTTGTGTGATCGGACCTTCCAGTCCGCCACACAACATTCCTCCTGCATGCACGGATACCGTTAGAGGCGGTGCACTTGCGCCGCTCTGGCGCACCTATTCGCGGGATCCGATCGGCTACATAGGAGACCGGCAAGGAGGAGATGACTCTGGGAACGCGAGGCGACTCTGGGAGCATGCTGCCTCAATTCTAGTTCTGCTGCACAGCACTGCATGTCTAGTGGTAACAATGTGTGATCCATCTTCCGTAGCATGTTCCTGGTTGTTTTGCGCATAGGAAAATTTTAATTTGCAGTCGATACACCCTACCGTAGAACCCAATAACAGTTGCTTCCTCTTGGCTAGTTCTGCCCCCGGAGCCTCAGGGCCCCCTTTATCGCTAGGCTCCACGAACGCTGCAGTCTTGAAGACGAGCTTGAGGGACTACAGTGCATCCTTGGTGTCCCCTGCCACCGTGAGGACACCGCTGCTACCTGGCATCTTCATGAGGTTGTAGGCTGGATGAGTTGCCGCGATGAACTTGGCTAGGGCTGGGTACCCAAGGATGGCGTTGTATGGCAGGTCGATCCGGGCGATATCGAAATCGATGAGCTGGGTGCGGTAGTTGTCGCGGGTCCCGAAAGTGACGGGGAGGCGGATTTGCCTCAGGGGTCTGGTGGAGCCCTCGCTGACACCAAAGAAGGGCTTGGTGGGGCGGAGACGACCAGGGGGCACGTGAAGCAGGCCGCATGCCTCCATAGAGAGCATGTTGAGGCCGGCTCCGCCATCGATGAGGGTCTTGGTGACCACCACGTTGCAGATGGTGGGGGTGTAGAGCATCGGGAGAGCGCCTGCTCCTGCCATGGTGGCTGTATGATCTTCTGGGCTGAAGGTGAGGTCGGCCTTATGCGCCTCCCATCCAAGAGGAGCCCCCGTATCCAGAATGTCAGATTTTAGGTTCCGCAAACCCTTGATAGGTTCGAACTCTGGGGTGCATGTGAAGACCTCAACCTACCCAGCCTACCTACTCGCGATCCTCATAGCCTAGCGCGTCGAGCTCAAAGGGACAAAGAGACATGGCAGTTTATCCTGGTTTGGGACAACTTGCAGTGTAATACCCTACTCCAGCTTTTTGTTGGATTGCCCTGAGGGGAAGAGGATGCACTAGTACAATGGATGAACAACCTCAGGAGGTGAGGTGTTCTTGGGTTCAAGGGAGTTGGTGAAGGAGGAATGGCTCCGCTCCATTTGGATCTATCTCCCCCTTTTATGGTGGTGGCTAAGTCCTATTTATAGTGGCCTTGCTCCTCTTCTCCAATGTTGGCGGGAAAGGATCCCACAACAGACGGATTTGAAGGGGGACAAGAAGTACATTCTATCCTGACTAAAGTGGTCTTCGCCTGCAAAAGCCTCTGGTCGTGACACTGCGATGGGCTCGCGATGACGTCCGTCCTGCCGTCCGGGCGGTCTTGGTCTTGTTGTACCAGAATGGAAACCTTTGGCTGATTCCTTGGTGACCTCCACTTGCGGCTTGCCTCCTTTGAATCAAAGAGGAAACTAGTAATCGGCGCCCGCTGGCGCCTGCCTAGCCTTGATCGTCATGTCTCACGTCAGCTGAGCCTCGTGAGGTGCACCTTGCATAGAAGTCTCCGCTCCTCGTGAGCTAGCTTGAGGAGGCCGACCCCCTTGGAGGTCTTGGCGTTGTTCTGTTGGGGAACGTAGTAATTTCAAAAAAATTCCTACGATCATGCAAGATCTATCTAGGTGATGCATACAAACGAGAGGGGAGAGTGTTGTCTACGTACCCTCGTAGACCAAAAGCGGAAGCGTTATGACAACGCGGTTGATGTAGTCGTACGTCTTCACGATCCGACCGATCCTAGCACGAAAGATGGAACCTCCGCGATCTGCACACATTTAGCTCGGTGATGTTCCATGAACTCTAGATCCAGCTGAGGTCGAGGGAGAGTTTTGTCAGCACGACAGTGTGGTGACGGTGAGGATGAAGTTACCGGTGCAGGGCTTCGCCTATCACTACGACAATACGACCGAGGTGGAAATCTGTGGAGGGGGGCATCGCCACATGGCTAAACAATCAACTTGTGTCTCTATGGGGTGCCCCTTCCCCCGTATATAAAGGTGGAAGGGGGAGGCCGTCCGGCCCTCCTAGGGCGCGCCAAGAGAAGGGGAATCCTACTAGGACTCCAAGTCCTATAGTAGGTTTCCACCTAAGGAAGAGGGGGAAGGAGGAAGGAAGAGGGGGAAGGGAAGGAAAGGGGGTCGCCGCCCCCCTTCCCTTGTCATTTTCGGACTTAGGGGGGCGCGGCCAGCCCCTCCTGGCCCTTCCTCTTCTCCCACTAAGGCCCATCTAGGCCCATTAATTCCCCTGGGGGGTCCGGTTACACTCCGGCACTCCATTTTTATCCGAAACTTCCTCGGAACACTTCTAGTGTTCTAATATAGTCGTCCAATATCTCAATATTTATGTCTCGACCATTTGGAGACTCCTCATCATGTCCGTGATCACATCCGGGACTTCGAACAATCTTTGGTACATCATATCACATAAACTCATAATACCAATCGTCATCGAACGTTAAGCTTGCGGACCCTACAGGTTTGAGAACTATGTAGACATGACCGAGACACATCTCCGGTCAATAACCAAGAGCGGAACTTGGATGCTCATATTGGCTCCTGCATATTCTATGAAGATCTTTATAGGTCAAACCGAATAACAACATACATCGTTCCCTTTGTCATCGGTATGTTACTTGCCCGAGATTGAATCATCGATATCTCACTACCTAGTTCAATCTTGGTACTGGCAAGTCTCTTTACTCATTCTGTAATACTTCATCCCGCAACTAACTCATTATTCACAATGCTTGCAAGGCTTATAGTGATGAGTGTTACTGAGAGGTCCCAGAGATACCTCTCCGAAACACAGAATGACAAATCCTAATCTCGATCTATGCCAACCCAACAAACACCTTCGGAGACACCTGTAGAGCACCTTTATAATCACCCATTTACCTTGTGACATTTGTTATCACACAAAGTGTTCCTTCGATATTCGGGAGTTGTATAATCTCATAGTCTGAGGAACTTGTATAAGTCATGAAGAAAGCAGTAGCAATGAAACTGACATGATCATAATGCTAAGCTAATAGATGGGTCATGTCCATCACATCATTATCCTAATGATGTGACCCCGTTCATCAAATGACAACACATTTCTATGGTTAGGAAACATAATCATCTTTGATTAATGAGCTAGTCTAGTAGAGGCATACTAGGGACTATATGTTTTGTCTATGTATTCACACATGTACTAAGTTTCCGGTTAATACAATTCTAGCATGAATAATAAACATTTATCATGAATTAAGGAAATAAATAATTACTTTACTATTGCCTCTAGGGCATATTTCCTTCATGTACACCTCGCGAGGGTCTTGGGTTGTTGATGCTGAAGCTGGGCCGTACTAGGCCATCGATGGAGCCACGCAGTGGGCCGCAGGTAGGCAAGTTTGGGTACCCCCGTATCCAGAATGCCGACAGTAGCCCCTGGCTCCAAGGCGCGCTCGGACATGGCTTCTAGGAGAAACCAAAGGGCAAGTGCGCAGCACCGCGGGCCCTAACCTCCTGTGGCCTTGGACGATGCATGGTGATTGATGGGACATGGGTGTCTCCACTTCCCCATGCTGCCTTGAAATCCACCAAGCCTGACGGCTGCCTATTGCCAGAGCAGCCCGCCCCTGTAGATTATCGCGCTTGGCCCTCACTCCTTCTCTTCCCAGGCTTGCAATCCTTCACACAGATCTAATGCCAGTGCTGCTCTCCCTTCCAAGCTTCCGCCACGGCCCCGCAACAGAGGATGAAGAAGGGGAGGTCGCGCCCCCGGCCGGGCCACCACTAGCCTTGGAGCCGGCTCTCGAGCAGTCGACAATGATCAATCGGGAGGGGTTGAACAAGGCTTTCCCCGCTCTCGCAGCCTATTCCAACGAGTGGAAAGCGACGGCCGCCCGGCCGGCGTCTTGGCTTCTGGATGATATGAGCGCCACTGAGATTCCCATCCATCTTCATGCTCTCTTCGCGGGCCTGATTCCCCCTTTCTCAACTTTCTTCAACACCATAATCTCGCACTACTAGATCCACCTACTCCACCTGGATCCCCGCTCCATCATCCTCCTAGTTATTTTTGCCTTCCTTTTCGAAGCCATGGTCGGCATTGCTCCTTCCATGGCCCTGTTTTGCCATTTCTTCTTTCTCCATCCAGTCGAAGCCCGCCAACGCTCGGGGTGCGTTACCTTCGAAGCTGTTGCGGCGACTATTGGCTCGGGGGTCGACTTTGAGCTACCGCCAGACGCGAATGGGTTCCATGAGCAGTGACTGTTCATACAGGTTGGTACGTGTAGTCCTCTGCTTCCGACCCCTCGGGTGCCTACGGAGCCCAGCTCCGGCTGGGGGCATGTGAAGCTTGTCGACCGTCAGCTTGCCCGTGTTTGGAAGAGGCTCGCCAGGCTGCAGAAGCTAGGGGTGACAGCGCCAATTGTGGTGAAGGAATTTGTCCAGTGGCGCATCGCCCCGCTTCAGCGCCATTCCTGCCTGATGTGGGCCTTCACCAGCGCTGATGACTCCATGAGGCTCCAGGAGCTGACGCTGCCTTCCAAGACCCTAAGCAAGGTGCTTGAGCTTCTTACGGGCAACTCCAAACCTGCCGATATTCCAGGAAATGGCTACCTACTCTACCAATGTTCGAACAAGGTGGCGTTCATAGAGCAAATGCCCCTCTTTGACGAATGGGGGTTACTCCTAGAGGGCCTTGAGGGGCGTCACGAGAATCCCATCCTCGTGGCTCCCTTGCTTCTTGATCCTGCGGCGTGCACCCCTAGTGTGGAAGCAGGGGGGTGCACGCCACCATCCGCTGTCGAGGCGACCTCCGGAGGTCCTGCGTCATCAAGCGCTCTGGTGTTCGAGGCACCCGAGGCTCGGGGTAACGGCTCTAAGGTGGCTGCAGAAGGGGAGTCGCCTCCTAGTGCTCCTGAGGCTCAGGGTAACGGCTTTGAGGTGGCTGCTGAACGGGAGTCACCTCCTCGTGCTCCTGAGGCTGCTTCCTAGGGGGCCCCGCTGAGCGCTCCCGCTCCTCGGGACCGTCCCTCGAGGCCTGGCCCGCTTCGCCTGAATCTTGAAGCACTCCACAAGAGGAAGGCGTCTCTAAGGTGGTCTGGTGACACCCCCCCCGGCCGCTGAAGCTGAAGAAGTACATAGCCATGGACGATTAAGTACCTTACTCTAGTGATTCCCTACACACCATGCTTTTTCCTGACCAAGGCCTCGTAGGGTCCCTGTGGTGTTGAAGCCTCAGGAGAGGCGTCCTTCCAAGGACCCGGGCTCGATGCCGACACACAGCCCCCCATGCCCAGCTCTCGCACAAGGCACGGGGCCAACGTTGGCTGCCGTGGCACTACTAGGGGCCTCGGACTTGAGCCTCCAGCCTCCTTCTTCTGCAACCTGGCCTAGGGGACAGGGGGCACACCGACGGCTCTCTTACTGATCACCACTTGTGGTCGTCTGCCTCTTGGGCCGTCTTCGTGTTCGGATTGTGAAGTTGCATTGGCCAGCCCCTAGCCGGAGGCAGGCAAGACGTCCCATGCCCCTTCGCAACTCCAAGGGCTGGAGACGGGCTTGTCCGCGCATTGGAGTTCACACGTGGGCGCAGTGCTATCTGCTTCAAGTTCTTCAGCGAGGCGATGCGCGCGATGATCCGGCTTGGTGGAGACCTTGCCGACATCGACACCCAGCTCGAGGCAGAGGACCGCCAGTTGGCACGCGATTGGCCCCAGCTGAAGGTCGCCATCAACCTTGGGAAGCTTCAGTGCGATCAGGCCGACGCACGTGCAACAACCTCCCTTGCAACTTCTCAGAAGGCTTGTGCCCGCGCCCTGGAGGAGGCCGACGCCGCTGAACGCCGCCGTGAGGTGGCCGAGGAGCAAGAGCGGGAGCTCCTGTCTTCAAACACCGCCCTCGACCAGGATATCAAGGCACGATGGGCCCTCGTGGCCGTGTCGCCGGGCGAGGCGGCTCTCATCGAGGCGGAGCTTCTGAGGCGCCTAGAAGACCTGGCGCTGGATGTTGTGGAGCATAGCTTGGCGTCAGAGTTGCTGGAAGTGAGGAATCTCCAGGCTTCTACAGCTGAGGATGTCGTCGCTGCCCGAGAGGCCCGGGTCCAGCTGGAGGTTGAGGAGAGGGTGGCGAAGGCACGTGCGGACCTGGCTAAAGAGCACCTCCTAAAGCTAGAGCTGCTCAAGGCTGAGCTCGAGGGAAGGACCGCCTCCCTAAAGGTGCAGCTGGAATCTGCGTAACCGTGTGACAGGGTTGCCAAGGAGGCTATGGCCTCTTCCAAATCTGCCTTGGCCTTTGCCCGCGCCGAGTTATCCTCCCTTCAACAACAGGTAAAGGATACCGCATCCCTTGCGGAGAGGACCGCGAATGAAGCGAACCGTCGCCGGACGCTGCAGCGGGAGCACGACTCGATGCTCAAGGATCTCAGAATCAGAGCTAACCATGCCTTGGGCACTATCTACGACGACAGCGCTGTTGATCCACACAAGAACGAATACGCCAGCCACCCCAACTTCTTCATCGACATTGTGACCCTCTTGGAGGATCGGCCGCGAGGGCTCGCGAGCTGGTTGGGGAGAGGTGCGGGGGTCTTCTTGGGTGTGCGTTCTCACTGTCTTCAGCAACCTTTCTGACAGCGATTCCCAGTTTGACTTCAGTGTTGTGCTAGCCCCCGTGCCCGCGGTTACTCAGGACAGACTGGCCAGGTGGATTGCTGATGCTCTGGTGGTAGAGTTTGCTCTGGTGGAAGAGTTTGCTCCGGAGCTGGTGGTGCAGGCAGCGATGATGAAGAGGATGGTCGCGACGACACGAGCAGTGCAAGTAGTGCGGATGGAGGCGATAAAGAGGGCGCACCCAGCTAGGCCCGCATTTCTTTTGCTTTAACCTGTATGACCAAAAGTTGAACGCCTCCTCGTGATAGCATTTAAAAAAAGGGGGGGCTTGCAATGTATATGATTATGAAATGCTTTTGAAGTAGTGCCTGTGGTGCGACCTAGCAGGTGTGCAGCCCCAGGAAGGGTAGTTGTTACAACTTATCACTGGTTCTGCGGATCTCGAGTGAGCCCTGATCTTGCAGTAGCGCTTGTCATCTCGAGGCGGGCCGGCCGCAGGCTCGCGAGGATCCGAGCTTCCCGAGGAACCTGCTGGCCTGTCCTGGAGTGCGTCGCGAGGGACTAACTGCCAGACCACAGCAAGGTGCACGTGTGGTGGCCGCAGCCCTGGTCCCCATGGGGGAGCCTTTGCATGCTCGGGGCCGGCCCGATCATGCTTGACGCGCGCGCACTACACCCAGCCCACGCTTGCGAGGCGCTCGGGGGAGGGGCAGCAAGCAGGAGCCCCGCTCAAAAACGCGAAACCAGAAAGCGAGAGAATGACGCAAGACAAGAAAACGTCATCCCCGTTTTTCTTTTGGTAAACGCACAAGAGCCAGGTTCATTCCAAAAACCCAGCAAATTGGGTACAATCAGAGAGGCGAAAGAAAACAGCCGCGTCCGGCACCTAGCGAGTCTTCTGGTCTTCCCACTAGCGTGGAGCTAAGTGCTTCCACTGGACATGGGCATAGTCGTTGGGGGACAGTGTTGACGGCCAGCATGGAGCATGGTGTTTCCACTAGGACGTGGGAGGGAGCCTCCGTGAGGCCCCAGGGCGGCACTCAGGAGACTCCGGGGAGTGTACAGCTCCACTCATTATTACGTGAGAGTGTCACGAGTGGAGACCTTCATAGGCCGGAGCCTTGCTTTATGTCGCCCGATGAGGAACCCGCCCTGCGCCGCCCCCGACCACCGTTGGGGCGCCTCGAAACCAGGACGAGACCAAGGGGCAAGGGGGACGCTAGCGGCGCCCTCGGTGACCGTAGGCCCTCCGCCGGGGGGAAGGCCTCATCGGATCCTTCCCCGACGGGGGACCTACATTCGAGCAGCGTCTTGCTCTGCGCAATGTGGGGGAGGCGCTGGCCCCGGGCTCCCCCCGCTCCACTACCAAGGCCCTTCGTGCTCCTGCGGCTGGGCCGCCACCCTGGGAGCCCTAGCGGTGGCTGCGGCCTAGTTCACCTGTGATCCATGGTTTGCGCAAGCGTGTTCCTGAGGCGTTAGTTGTACCATGTGGTTGTTGCTGTCAAAGGCATTGGTGGAGCCCTGCACTGGCTCGCAAAGAGACTCGGCTTTGTGTACCTCCAGCGCCCATCCTGGAGTCGGGGATCGGCTGGGGCCTTCTACTGGCGCATACCTCAGGTCCATTGCGACGAGCATGTAGGCTTCCGGGCTGGCTGCACCTAAGTCGCTGCACGGTTGCCTCGCACTTCCGCCCCCATGGTTGTTATCTGGTCCTGATGGTCGTGGGTCAGTGCCCTAGCATGGACCTAGGGGAGGTTGCTCGGAGTCGCCCCACCTCGAGGTGTCATGGTCGAAGTAGTGCGGGCCGCACCGTGAGGTAGGCCGACGCCAAGAGGCTCTTCAGGGGCCTGGGAGGGGGCGCGCGGTTGTGGCGGGGGTGAGCGCATGCCCCCACCACGGCTTGCAACTTGGCCAGGGTGCAGAATGGTGTTGCGCCTTGTGCATGCTGCATCCAGCAACTCGGCAAGTCGCTCCAACAAGGCATCATGGCCGCTTCCTGCCAGCCTGCACCTCAGCAGTTCTCGAGCCACAATGACTGCGGCCCGCATGCTCGCCTGCTCCTAGCGAGTGTGCGGTGTTGTTCCCATGGCGTAGCTTGCATACCACACGGTGGTGTGGCTGTGACGCAGCGCGAGAGGAGGGGGCTGCGGCCTGCGCCTCCCGCGACTGACGGCACCATGGAGCGCGAGCCGCGAGCAGCACGGAGTGGAGATCTTCCTCGTCGACAGACGCTATCGGAGTAATCTAGATAACCCAGTGCTCAACGTGGGCTCTCAGGGTGTTGGTCATGGCATCGGTGGAGTAGCGGCGGACAGGTCGACGGAAGAGATGATCCGAAGGACCCCTACCTGGCGCGCCAAATGTCGGATTTCGGCTTCTACAAACCCTTGATAGGTTTGAACTCTGGGGTGTGTGTGGATATCTCAACCTACCCAGCCTGCCTGCTCGCCATCCTGATAGCCTAGCGCATCGAGCTCAAAGGGACAGAGAGACACAACAGTTTATCCTGGTTCAAGCCACCTTGCGGTCTAATACCCTAGTCTAGCTTTGTGGTGGATTGCCTCGAGGGGCAGAAAGGATGAACTAGTACAATGGATGAACAACCTCAGGAGGTGAGGTGTTCTTGGGCTCAAGAGAGCTGGTGCAGTAGGAATGGCTTCGCTCCGTTCAGATCTCTCTCCCCCTTCTATGTTGGTGGCGAAGTCCTATTTATAGTGGCCTTGGTCCTCTTCCCAAATGTTGGCAGGAATGGATCCCACAACGGCCGGATTTGAAGGGGGACAAGAAGTACATCCTATCCCAACTTAAGTGATCTTCGCCTGCAAAAGCCTCTGGTCGTGACACTGCAGTGGGCTCGGCAGTGACCTCCGTCCTGCCGTCCTCGCGGTCTTCGTCTTGTTGCACCAGAATGGAAACCTTTGGCTGATTCCTCGGGACTCCGTGCCTGCTGCTTGCCTCCTTTGCACCAAAGAGGGAACTGGTACTTTGCGCCCGCTGGCGCCTGCCTAGCCTTGATCGTCATGGATTACATCAGCTGAGCCTCATGAGGTGCATGTTGCATGGAAGTATCCACTCCTCGGGAGCCAGCCTTAGGAGGCCGACCCCCTTGGAGGTCTTGGCGTTGTCCGCCTCGCGAAGCTTGTCCCCTCGCGATGGATTTGGGTTGTTGACGCTGAACTTGGGCCGTACCAGGCCTTCCATGGAGCCACGCAGTGGGGCACAGGTAGGCAACTCTGGGTACCCCCGTATCCAGAACGCCGATAGTATCCTCCGGGCCCAAGGCGCGCTCGGACTTGGCTTGTAGGCGAACCCAAAGGGCAAGTGCGGAGTGCCGTGGGCCCTAACCACCTGCGGCCTTGGACGACACGTGGCGATTGATGGGACATGGGCATCTCCACTTTGCCAAGCTGCCTCGGCCACCGTTCGACTTGACGGGTCGATGCTCGATGCAGAAGATCATCATTGCAAGAGGTCGTCGACACCGACAGTTGGCCTCCCACCGGCTATAAATGAGGGGAGGGGCAGAACCCCCCTCGCACATCTCTTCCTCCGTCTTCTTGCTGCTCGCCCCCCTTTCCTTCTCCATCTTGGTGTAGCACCCATTGTGCTGATGAGGAGGTTCCTGGCGGTTGAGAAGGGGAAGGCCCCCAAGGAGGGTCTAGCTTCTCCGCCACCCAAGAGGTGCCGCGGCCGTCCACGCAAGTATGCCATGACCCCGGTGGCGGCTTGCAGGGGGCGTGGGTGCATTTCTTCAGGGGCCGATGTCTCCCTTGGTGCTCGTGGTAGATCTTCTTCTCATGGCGGGGGCCACCGGTCCCGGCGCAGCCCCCGCGACGAGGGGAGGCACGCTGTGGTGGCTCGCCCTCCTCGACCGCGCTTCTCTTCACTGGACGTGCTCCTGGATTTTGTGGTATGGTCGGAGAAGCCAGCTGGCACCTCATTCCGACTTCCACGCTTCTTCTCCGGCGAGCTGCCGTCCTCGGGGCTCGACGGCCTCTGGCTGCAGGACGACGACTGCTGCAGCAGGGCCTCGTGGGTGGGGACTGAGGTCGCCGCTACGGGCAACGTGGTCCTGACCTGCAGCTGGCAGGCGTTCTCCCGTGCACGAGGCCTAAGTGGGAGGTGCACCCTCCACTTCAAGTAGGCCCGACGACCCTCTACGTGAGGGTGTTCAGGAAGGCCACCCGCCGCGTGGGGTGCTGCCCAGAAGATGGCAGCGATGATGAGCTTGGCCTTGACGTCGGCCACGCCGGCGACGAGGGTGAGCTTGGCCTTGACGACGTCCATGTAATGCCCCGATTCTGATGCGCCAGGTGTCTTCCAGTTATTCACCGTTGTTGCCATGTCATTTGATTGCGTAGTGCACTTTTCCATGTCATCATCTGCATTTCATCTGCACGTTTTTCAAAACTTGCATTCGTCCGGGTCCTCCTAGTTCTCTCTGTTGTCCGTTCTGAGACCCTTTCACTCTCGCAGGCGCCCACCGCACCTCCCAGATCTGATTTTGTGAGCTTCTGAAAAACGTTCTGAGAATGGTCCGAGAATTGACAAGAGGTCTTGGTACATCACCGGTAGACCGCCTGTCAAATTATGTTCCATTTGGAAGTCGTCTGATGCCCCAACGGTTAACCATGTAACCGCGTAACCCCCCTTTCTCCTTGCAGCCCAGCACCAGTCCTCAATAGCCCACTAGCCCATCTAAATTCCCTCCATGCTCTCCGTCGTTGGATCACGATCGTTTGGGTGAAAACCGCACCTCATTTGGACTCTCCTAGCTCCCTCTACCTATATAAACACCTCCCCCTCCTCAAATCACGGGAAAACCCTAGCCTCTTCCTCCTCTGCGCGCCGGACATGTCCATCCCGCCGCCGAACGTGTCTGCCACCACCTCCACCACTCCACTACTGCCACGTGGCCTCCTCCGGCTCCCATCGCCACCGGCCCGCCGAGCCCAGCGCGGGCCCGCGTTGCCCATCCGGCCGCGCCATCGCCCGAGCGCCTCCTGCTCGCCCGTGCCTCCCCTCGCAGCGCCCCGCCGCCACCTCGCCGCCTCTATCGAACCTTGCCCCGCCTCCAGCATCCTCGCTGTCGTCGGTTGTTTCCGTCCTAGATCCAGCGGGATCCGGCCGAGGCCCAACCAACGCCACCGTCTCCGGCCGTCCCTTCCTCACCAGCGTTGCCCCGCCTCCTCCTGCGTCATTGTCATAGGCATCGGCCGCCCCCGCCGCCCGGTTCCACGTGCTCCAGCCTGACCTGCACCCGATCCGCTAACCCGGACCTGATCCGCGAGGAGGTCCAATTTCTTCCAAGTCCCAAAATCTTTCATCCATGTGTGTCTCTTTGTCATGTTATATCTTTGTGCATGTTGCTCCATTTTGCATTATAATATGTCAAAATGTTCATATTAATGATGCAGTAGTTTGAATTCGCGTTACTTTTCATCGTAACGCCTTAATCTTCGTTTCAAAACTGCTAAGTGATATAAACTGCTGAAAACGGTTGCATGTTAACATCATTTAGGTGTCTTGTGAGTTCTATAACTTTGTCTCTATTGATCATATGATGATGATATTGATATGAATTTTTTTTGCTCTTTATCCTATGCATGTTGGTGTGCTTGTCACTCATGTTATGGTGCATCTTGACATGTTAATCTCTATTAGAAAAGTGCATGTTGCTGTTAACTGCTGAAAACTGTTGTAACTTGCCTATTTGTCTTTTTTTATCTTTTTGTGTAATTTTCTTTTGAGCATCATGTCTACATGTTTTAGGAGCATAATCATGTCGTATTTACAGTGGCGCATTCCATGTATTTTGTTATGCCTTGTGGTGAGTGAACCAAGCTTGTGAAGTGGGCTACTTGTTGTTAATGTTGTGTCAAGTCTGAATCTGTCATATGATTTTTCTATGTTTGCTGGATGCTACAAATTAATCCATGCATAATATGGAGATTCTTAGTTCACATGTTTTGTTGTTCATATTATGATATATCATTCCGTGCCATTTGATGCTTTATATATGTCCTGTAGCATCTATTTTCATTGCTATGAACATGCCAATATGATGTTTTAGTTTTCTGGTAACTACGTGATGCCATGTTGTGAGCTTGATACTAATTGATATATGCCTCCTTTGTACATTCTACAATTACATGTTTTTTAGTATGCTATTAGTGATTTTCTTACAAGCCTTGTTTGTTAATTTTGGATATCATATGTCTCTGTTCCATGCTTGCAAACATGCTATCATAATGTTACTGTTTTACCCTTGCTAAAACTGTTTCAACTTTCAGTCTTGTCTTATTGGTTCCCACTAATCCATTAGCCATATGCATATGATGTATTGATGTTATTTTCTCTTTGTTATGTTTACTTCAATTCCATGCCCTTGGTTGCTATGTATAGTTTCTGTAGCATCTCTGTTTCATGTCTCCAACATGTCATCATATTAACTCTGATCATGTATATGCTTCTGTGTTATAAAGTTGCATTTTTCATTGCTCATATTGGTCTAATCTTGATGCCTGCGAACCTGAAAATTAAGGATATTTGAAATATGTTATCTTTAAATGAAGCGCATGTCAAGTTTGTGCTCATATGATTCATATAGCATGTTGTTTTGATGGTTGCAAAGTGCCTACTTGCTGTTTTGGACAACTTGTCCTTAGAACTTGTTTCGTGTGTATGTGTTGCACTGTAGCTCCGTTTTCATCATGCTCTATATGAAACTTGCTTAGAGTTGTATTTAATTTCATAATGTCTTGTTTAATACTTGTTTTTAGGGTGCTTGCTTGATGTTTGAATGCATTTTGCATCAATGCCATATTTAACTTGTTTTGCTCATATCTTCTAGGCCGTAGCTCCGAATTAAATGAACTTTATATGTAACTTGACTAGAATCTCGTGTAGATCATCTTGGTGCATGTTAACTTGCTGTTTTACAACTTGAACATAATGTGTTATTCGGATCTGGACCAATTTCGAAATTTGCATATGAGTACGTTCCGGACTTGTTATATGTTGTTTTTGGCTTCATTTAAACTTGCTTTGATGTGTTCTTCTTGTATATGCATCATCTCTTGCCATGAGTAGCATCATGTAGACTTGTCATCCAACATACTTGGTTGAGCTTCATGTCATGTTTATGTATTGTGTGTTTGCCATGTTGTTTGCCACTTTCCGGTTGTGCTTCTTCTTGATAGTTCTTGTTGTGTTGCGATCGTGAGGATCTGTTCGACTACGCTTGCTTCGTCTTCGCCCGTTCATCTTCTTCATGGACTCGATCTTCTTCCTAGCGGGATTTCAGGCAGGATGAGCATCACCTTGGATCTCACTTCTATCTTTATTATGCTATGGTGACACCTGTCGGCCGCTGAAGCTGAGGAAGTACATAGTTGTGGAGGAGTAAGTACCTTATTCTAGTGATTTCCTGCGCGCCATGCTTTTTCCTGACCAAGGCCTCGCAGGGTCCATGTGGTGGTTAAGCCTCAAGAGGGGCATCCTTTCGAAGATCCTGGCTCGATCTCGATGCACAGCCCCCCGCGCCCAGCTCCCGCACAAGGCACGGGCCCAACGCTGGCTGCTGGGCGCTGCTAGGGGGCCTCAGGCTTGAGCCTCCTGCCTCCTTCTTCCGCAACCTGGCCTGGGGGTGGGGGCACACCGACGGCTCTCCCACTGATCACCGCTGGCGGTCGGGTGCCCCTTGTGCTGTCTTCGTCTTTGGGCTGTGAAGCTGCATCGACCAGTCCCCAGCCAGAGGCAGGCAAGACGTCCGATGCCCCTTCGGCAGCTCCCAGGGCTGGAGACGGGCTTGGACGCGCACTGGAGTTCACGCGCGGGCACAGTGTTGTCTTCTTATAGTTCTTCGGTAAGCCGATGCGCGCGATCATCCGGCTTGGTGGAGAGCTTGTCGACGTCGACACCCGGCTCGAGGCAGAGGACCGCCCGTTGGCACGCGAATGGAACCAGCTGAAGGTCGCCATCAACCTTGGGCAGCTTCAGCTCGATCGGGCTGACGTGCGTGCGGCGGCCTCCCTTGCAACATCTCGCTAGGTTTGTGCCCGCGCCCTGGAGGAGGCCGACTCTGCTGACCGCCGTCGAGAGGCGGCCGAGGAGCAAGAGCGGGAGCTCCTCTCTTCAAACGCCTCCCTCGAGTAGGAGATTGAGGCGCAATGGGCCCTCCTACCAGCGTCGCCGGGCGAGGCGCCTCTTATCGAGGCGGAGCTTCTGAGGCACCAGGAAGCCCTAGCGCTGGAGGCTGTGGAGCATAGCCTGGCGCCAGAGCGGCTGGAAGTGAGAGAGCGCCAGGCGGCTACGGCTGAGGATGCCATTGCCGCCCGAGAGGCCCGGGTCCAGCTGGAGGTTGAGGAGAGGGTGTCGAAGGCACGTGCGGACCTGGCTGAAGAGCACCACCTGAAACTGGAGCTTCTCAACGCCAAGCTCGAGGGAAGGACCGCCACCCTAATGGTGAATTTGGAATCTGCGGAACAGCGTGAGAGGGCCGCCAAGGAGGGTCTAGCCTCTTCCAAATATGCCTTGGCCTCTGCCCGCGCCAAGTTATCCTCGCTTCAGTAGCAGGTCAAGGATACCGCGTCCCGTGCGGAGAGGACTGCGAACAAAGTGAACCGTCACCAGACGCTGCAGCGCGAGCACGGCTCCATGCTCTAGGATCTCAGAATCAGAGCTAACTACACCTTGGGCACTATATGCGACAAGAGCACTCCTCATCCGCACGAGAACGACTACGCCAGCCACCTCAACTTCTTCATCGACATTGTGACCCGCTTGGAGGATCGAGTCACGAGGGCTCGCGAGCTGGTTGGAGAGAGGAGCCGGGGTCTTCTTGGGCGCGCGTTCTCGCCTATCTTCAGCAACCTTCTTGACTGGGATTCCCACTTTGAGTTCAGTGTTGTGCTAGCCCCCGTGCCCTCGGTTACTCAAGACAGACTGGCCAGGTGGGTGGATGATCATGTGGACGCCCTGATTGAAGAGTTTGCCCCTGAGGATGACATGGTTGTGATTGCGGCCAGAGCTTCTGGCGCAGGTGGCCATGATGAAGAGGATGGTCGCAACGACACGAGCAGTGTGAGCAGCGTGGATGGAGGTGACGAAGAGGGTGCACCCAGCTATGCCTGCATTTCTTTTGCTTTAACCTGTACGACCAAAACTTGAATGCCTCCTTGTGAGAGCATTTTGAAAAGGGGGGCCCCTTGCAATGTATATGATTATGAAATGCTTTTGAAGTAGGGCCTATGGTGGAACCTAGCAGGTGTAACGCCCCGGATTCGTTGCGCCAGGTGTCCGCCAATTATTCACCGTCGTTGCCATGTCATTTGCTTGCGTGTTGCATTTTATCATGTCATCATGTGCATTTTATTTTCCATACGTGTTCGTTTCATGCATCCGAGCATTTTCCCCGTTGTCCATTTTGCAATCCGGCACTCCTATGCCCTCCGGCGTCCCCCTTTTTTCTCTCATTGTGAGCGGGTGCTAAACTTTCTCGGAATGGCCCGAGGTTTGCCAAGCGGCCTTGGTATAGCACCGGTAGACCGCCTGTCAAGTTTCGTGCCATTTGGAGTCTGTTTGATACTCCAACGGTTAACCGCGTAGCCCGAAACCCCCCTTTCTCGTTGCAGCCCAACACCTCTTCCCACAACCCACCAAACCCATCCTAACCCCCTCCATGCTCTCGGTCGTTCGATCACGATCGCGTGGCTGAAAACCGCTCCCCATTTGGAGTCGCCTAGCTCCCTCTACCTATTTAAACACCCCCCCCTCCGAAATTCGCGGTGCAACCCTAGCCTTTTTCATCCTCGCGCCGCCGGACACGTCTGCCCGTGCCGGACATGTCCGCCGGACACCTCACCCCGACCAATCCCAACACGACATGTCAGCAGCGCCACCGCCTCGACCAACCCCACCGCGCCATGTCGCCCCTGCCAGCCGTCTCCCTCCTCCCTCCGCCACCACGTGCAC
>NC_041387.1:326193217-326275827 GCF_002162155.2 Triticum dicoccoides | reverse complement strand
GCCACTGCACCGGCGCGGCCCCATCCGCGGGCGCCTCGCCTCTCCCTCCGCCGCTGAGCCCGCGCCTTCCCCGTGCCGCCGTCCGCCTCCCGAACGACCGGCCGGCTTCCTCGCCTCGCCGGCGCCCGACCATCGCCTTCCGCGCGGGCCCGCCGACCTCGACCGTGCCCCCACACCGACCTTCACCGGGATCCGGCCGGATCCAGCGAGATCCGGCCCGGATCCGTCCTCCCCGACCTCTCCCATCTCCGGCCGCCCTTCCCCATATCCGGCGACGACTCCGGTGACCTTCAGGCGAACCTCGGGAACCGTGCCACCGAACCCTAGATCTGTTTTTCAGAGGGGTATATTTCTGTAAGTCCCTGTTATTTTTACATTATAAGGCCATGTTCATCGCATCATATCTCTGCATCCGTAGCTCCGTTTTGTGTGTGTAATATGTCAAATTGTTCGCCTCAACGAGTACTTCATTTCATTCCATTGCATTATGTTCATTTGAGCTCATCTTGATGCCTGAATCATCGTTGCAAGAGTGCCATATGATGTTGTCTGCTGTCTATTAACAGAACATGCTCATTTGTCATTTTTGCCATGTTTGATGTGTGCATCCTATGAGGTTGATGTCTACATGTGTTTTGATCTATGCCTTGACATCTTTACAGTGGTGTATGCCATGTATTTTTGTGATCAATGTGGTGACTAGCACAAGCATGCAAACTAGGCTTCGTAATGTTGCTGATTTTAGTCCCTGTTCTGCTGTTATTTTGATGCCATGTAAACATGATGCTACAGAGAGATCCATGCTTATTTTGAGATACTTCAGTAATGATGTTTTGAACATATGGTTATGCTATATCCATTCATGCCCCTGTTTGCAATTATGGAGTAGTCTAGCATGTCATTTTCGTGCTCTACTTTTGCTACAAAATGTTTCCTGGCAGATTGTTTACATGTTATTCAATTTTGCCAAGGTTGTTGTAGTTTATCCTTGCATGCTATCAACTTGTTCTTGCCTTGGTTTGTTTCATAAACATGTATTCTTCCTGATGCTATGCTTATCTTGTCATGCAATGACTTGTGGTGAGTGAATCAAGCTTGTTAAGTAGGGTACTTGCTGTTGCTGTTTTGCTAGGCTGAATCTGTTATTTCGTGATGCTATGTAAACCTACTGCTACAAGTCATTCTATGCATAATCTGGAGATGTTCACTAAGGGTGTTTTGTTATAAATTTCATGCTCTATCCATCCATGCCCCTGGTTGCAATTATAGCCTGCTGTAGCTTGTTGTAATCTTGCTCCAAAGTTGCTAAATAATGTTGCTGTCAGCCTGTTAACATTAAGTTCAGTTGTTGCCATGATTGTTGTTAGTGATCCATGAACCCTATGACCTTGCTCTTGCCATGCTTAGCTTTATAAATATGTATTCTTACTGTTGATTGCCTTGCTATTCCATGTAATGCTCCGTGGTGAGTGGTACAAGCTCACCAACATGCCTACTTGTTGTTGTTCCTGCCATGTATGAATCTGTCATATAACTTGCTATGTTTACATGGGTGCCATCATATTTTCTTCTCCTTTTTGGCTTATGGTCAGTAAGGGACTTTTGTTCTATGAAATTAGTAGTATCATGCCATGCCTTTGTTTGCCATGATAAGTTCCTGTAGCATGTTGTTTGATAGCTCTAAACATTGCAACCTGATGTTAATTTCTGCAAAGTCTGAACTGTTATTATTTGCAATCTTGCCATGTGTGTTTGAGCATGTTCTAGTGATTTCTGAAGATAGCTCAGTCTTCATGTTTTGTAATGCTTTACCTGTACATCATGTCCATGCCTTTTGTTTTCTTGTTGAGGTACTGTAGCATGTTGTTTTGATGCTTGCAATATGCCTAGTTGCTGTTTTGGACAGATTGTTGCTATAACTTGTATAGAGTGTATGTGTTGAACCGTTGCTCCGTTTTGAGTGTGCTCTATATGAAACTTGCTTGATTTTGCATATAGCTTCATATTATCATGTTTCATCCTTGTTTTGAGGTGTTTGATTGATGTTTGATTGCATTTTGTATCAATGCCATGTTTAACTTGTTTTGCTCATATCTTCTAGGCCGTACCTCCGAACTAAATGAACTTTATATGTAACTTGACTAGAATCTCGTGTAGATCATCTTGGTGCATCTTAACTTGCTGTTTAACAACTTGAACATAAGGTTTATTCAAATCTGGACCAATTTCGATATTTGCATATGAGGACTTACCGGAATTGTTATATGTTGTTCCCAGCCTCATTTAAACTTGCCTTGAGGTGTTTTTCTTGTTTGCATCATCTCTTGCCATGAGTAGCTTCATGTATCTTTGTCATGCATCATACTTGTTTGTGCATCATGTCGTGTTCACGTGTGGTGTGTTTACCATGTTGTGTGCTTCTCTCGATAGTTCCCGTTTCGTTGCGATCATGAGGATTCGTTCGTCTACGCTTGGTTCGGCTTCACCCGTTCGTCTTCTTCATGGACTCGTTCTTCTTCCTTGCGGGATTTCAGGCAAGATGACCGCTACCCTGGATCTCACTACTATCATTGCTATGCTAGTGCTTTGTTCTATCGCTATGCTGCGGTACCTATCATTTACTCTTCAAGCCATCCCAAATTGCCATGAACCTCTAACCTTTAACACCCTTCCTAGCAAACCATTGCTTGGCTATGTTACCGCTTTGCTCAGCCCTCTTATAGCGTTGCTAGTGGCAGGTGAAGTTGAAGATTTCTCCATGGTGGACAAGATCTTGGTTGGGATATCACAATATCTCTTATATTATCAATGCATCTATATACTTGGTAAAGGGTGGAAGACTCGGCCTTATGCCTGGTGTTTTGTTCCACTCTTGCCGCCCTAGTTTCCGTCATACCGGTGTTATGTTCCCGGATTTTGCGTTCCTTACGCGGTTGGGTGATTTATGGGACCCCCTTGACAGTTCGCTTTGAATAAAACTCCTCCAGCAAGGCCCAACATTGGTTTTACCATTTGCCTCACCACCACCTACTTTTCCCTTGGGAGTCGCTCTCTCAAGGGTCATCTTTATTTTAGCCCCCCCCAGGCCAGTGCTTGTCTAAGTGCTGGTCTGAACCGAGCAGCCTGCGGGGCCACCTCGGGGCAACTCGAGGGCTGGTTTTACTCGTAGCTTGACTTATCCGGTGTTGCCCCGAGAACGAGATATGTGCAGCTCCTATCGGGATTGTCGGCGCATCGGGCGGCTTTGCTGGTCTTGTTTTACCATTGTCGAAATGTCTTGTAAACCGGGATTCCGAGTCTGATCGGGTCTTCCTGGGAGAAGGTATATCCTTCGTTGATTGCGAGAGCTTATCATGGGCTAAGTTGGGACACCCCTGCAGGGTATAATCTTTCGAAAGCCGTGCCTGCGGTTATAGGCATATGGGAATTTGTTAATGTCCGGTTGTAGATAACTTGACACCAGATCCAAATTAAAACGCATCAACCGCGTGTGTAGCCGTGATGGTCTCTTTTCGGCAGAGTCCGGGAAGCGAACACGGTTTTTGGGTTATGTTTGACATAAGTAGGAATTCAGGATCACTTCTTGATCATTGCTAGCTTCACGACCGTTCCATTTGCTCTCTTTTCACTCTTATTTGCGTATGTTAGCCACCATATCATGCTTAGTCGCTGCTGCAACCTCACCACTTTACCCCTCCTTTCCCTTTAAGCTTTGCTAGTCTTGATACCCATGGTAATGGGATTGTTGAGTCCTCGTGGCTCACAGATTACTACAACAACAGTTGCAGGTGCAGGTTGTGCGATGATCATGACACGAGAGCGATGTTTGCTTGTTTTGGAGTTCTTCTTCTGCTTCTTCGATCAGGGGATAGGTTCCAGGTCGGCAGCTTGTGCTAGCAGGGTGGATGTCGTTTGAGTTTCTGTTTGTGTTTCATTCGTAGTCCGATGATGCCCTAATGTAATGTGATGTTGTATTCATGTGGCATTGTATGCCTCTTGTATGTATCCCCATCTATTATGTAATGTTGATGTAATGATATCCACCTTGCAAAAGCGTTTCAATATGCGGTTCTATCCTTGGTGGGACCTTCGAGTCTCTTTAGGATAGTATTGCATATTGGGCGTGATAGCAGGTCTCAAGTGAGACCTGATGTTGCAGTAGCGCTTGTCATCTCGAGGCGGGCCGGCCGCAGGCTCGCAAGAATCAAAGCCTCCCAAGGAACCTACTGGCCTGCCCTGGAGTGCGTCGCGGGGGACTAACTGCCAGACCACGGCAAGGTGCGCGTGTGGTGGCCGCATCCCTAGTCCCCGGGGGGAGCCTTTGCATGCTTGGGGCCGAGCCGATAATGCTTGACGCGTGCGCATCGCACCCAACCCCCACTCGCAAGGCGCTCGGGGGAGGGGCAGCAGGCACGAGCCCCGCTCAAAAACACGAAACCAAAAAGCGAGAGAATGGCGCAAGACAAGAAAACTTCCCCCATTTTTCTTTTGGTAAACGCACAAGAGCCAAGTTCATTCCAAAAAGCCAGCGAATTGGGTAAAAAAAGAGAGGCAAAAGCAAACAGCCGCGTCCGGCGCCTAGCTAGTGCACCAAATGTCAGATTTCGGGTTTCGCAAACCCTTGATTGGTTCGAAATCTGGGTGCGTGGGAAGATCTCAACCTACCCAGCCTGCCTACTCGCGATCCTCATGGCCCAGCGCGTTGAGCTCAAAGGGACAGAGAGACATAGCAGTTTATCCTGGTTCAGGCCACCTTGCGTTGTAATACCCTACTCCAGCTTTGTGGTGGATTGCCTCGAGGGACAGAGGATGAACTAGTACAATGGATGAACAGCCTCAGGACGTGAGGTGTTCTTGGGCCCAAGAGAGCTGGTGAAGGAGGAATGGTTTCGCTTCGTTTAGATCTCTCTCCCCCTCTCTCTCTTATATCGTGGTGGCTAAGTCCTACTTATAGTGGCCTTGGTCCCCTTCCCAAATGTTGGCGGGAAGGGATCCCACAATGGCCGGATTTGAAGGGGGACAAGAAGTACATCCTATCCTGACTAAAGTGGTCTTCGCCTGCAAAAGCCTCTGGTCGTGACGCTGCGGTGCGCTTGGAGATGACCTCTGTCCTGCCGTCCTGGAGGTCTTGGTCTTTGTTGCAACAGAATGGAAACCTTTGGCTGATCCCTCGGGACTCCGCGCCTGCTGCTTGCCTCCTTTGCACCAACAAGGAAATTGGTACTCTACGACCGCTGGCGCCCACCTCGCGCCCGCCTGGCCTTGATCGCGATGGCTCACGTTAGCTGAGCCTCAAGAGGTGCACCTTGCATAGAAGTCTCCGCTCCTCCGGGGACAGCCTGAGGAGGCCGAACCCCTTGGAGGTCTTGGCCTCGTCCGCCTTGCGAAGCTTGGCCCCTCGCGATGGTCTTGGGTTGTTGATGCTGAAGCTGGGTCGTACCCGGCAGTCCATGGAGCCACGTAGTGGGCTGTAGGCAGGCAAGCCTGGGTACCCCTCGCACATCTCTTCTTCCATCTTCTCGCTGCTCGCCCACTTTAATTCTCCATCTTGCTGTAGCACCTATGGCACTGACAAGGAGGGTCTCCGCTGCTGATAAGGGGAAGGCCCCCATGGAGGGGGCACCTTCTCCGCCACCCAAGAGGAGCCGCAGCGGTCGCCGCAAGTACACCACGACCCCGACGGCGGCTCCCAGGGGGCGCGGGTGCATTTCTTCAGGGGCCGGCTTCTCTCGTGGCGCTTGTGGTGGAGACAACTATTTCTATCGGGGACAACTATCTCTATCACCTCCTCATCAGGGGTTGGCATCCATTCTACAATAAAATCTACCAATGCCATACTCTGGATAGTTGATGTGCTCTCAAACCTCAAGCCAAAGCTAGATAGCTCCAAAGCGCACTGCACTACTGTGCCGGTAGCCTCTGGGTTTTGGAGTATCCGTTGCAACGAGAAATGAGTAACAACCATGATCTCATGGGCTTGGAATTAGTCGCACAGTTTGCTTGAGGCCATGATGAGGCCAAAGATCAACTTTTGCACACCAGATTACCATGACCTAGCCCCCTATAACAAGGAACTGATGAAGTACACTAGGCACTGCACCACTTTCTTCATTGCCGCGTCCTTGGGGTTGTCATTGTTGTCGTGCTCGCTGCTGCTATCATCCTTTTCTGGCCCCGCTGGCCTTTGCTCACTCTCTTTCTCATCCACTTCTTGGTGTGCTACCAAGGCCGCACTCACCACTTGGTTTGTTGCCGCCAAGTATAGCAATAATGGCTCCTAAGGCTTGGGTGCGACCAAGGTAGGCACAGAGGATAGGTATGTCTTCAACTCTCGCAAAGCTGCATCTACTTCAAGGGTCCATTTCATGGGACCTTCCTTCTTCAAAATCTTGAAGAACGGCATGGCATGATCAGCAGATTTGGAGATGAATCTGCCAAGCGCGACAACGCATCCCATCAGGCGCCTCACATCTTTGACTGTCCTTGGCACTTGGATCTGCTTGATGGCCTTGATGTTGTCGGGATTGGCTTCGATCCCTGTGTGGGACACAAAGTATCCAAGGCGCTTGCTGGAGGGGATGACAAACACACATTTCTCTGGGTTTAGCTTCAAGTTGATCTTGCGCAGATTTTGCGAACGTCTCCTCCAAATCCGGAATAAGAGTTGCTCTGTCTTTCGTTTTGACCACAATGTCATCCATATAAGACTCAATGTTTCTATGTAGCTGAGGGTCAAAACCAATCTGGACTGCCCTTGCAAATGTGGACCCAGCACTCTTTAATCTGAACGGCATGCGGACAGAGCAATACATATCACATGGAGTGCTCAATGATGCCTTCTCCTCGTCCTGCTTTGACATGAAGATCCGGTGGTACCGAGAATAGGCGTCCAGAAATGAGAGCAAATCACAACCTAAGGTGGAATCCACTATCTGATCAATTCGTGGAAAGTGGAATTGGTCTTCTGGGCAAGCCTTGTTGAGGTATGTGAAGTCAATGCACAGCCTCCATTTCTCGTTCGCCTTCCAGACCACTACTGGGTTTGCTAGCCAAGTAGGATGTAGCACTCCTCTAACCAAACCAGCTGCTTCAAGCTTCTTGATCTCTTCTGCAATAAAATGCTGCCTCTCCAAGGCCTGCTTCCGGCCTTTCTTCTTATCAGGTCTAGCGTCTGGGCATACAGCAAGGTGGTGCTCGATTACCTCCATGGGAACACAGGGGATATCAGATGGCTGCCAAGGAAACACATTGATATTTGCCCGCAGGAAGGCAACGAGCATGCTTTCCTATTTGTCATCGAGGGTGGCACTGATGGTCAAAGTACCATCAACGCCGGCCAGCCCTGCCGGGACCTTTTTCACTTGCGGAGCAGTAACCTTTGACCTCTTGCTGTTGGAACACTTTGGCATGTCGTCAACGGGTGTCGTGCACTCGGAGGGGTCACGCTTCACGGACTCTTTGCGAGACGTCCTACAATCCTGGAACTGCTGCCGTCGCAGCCTCTGCCGTGACCACGTCCCTGTACATCTTCTACACACGAATGATGGCATCTTTCTCATCTGACGGGATGGTGAGGACTCCCAGCGGCCCAGACATCTTCAGTGTATTGTAGGCATAGTGGGATGCCACCATGAATTTAGCCAAGGCCGGGCGTCCAAGGATCCCATTGTACGACAGGGGAGGTCAACTACGTCAAACACAATCTTCTTAGTCCGGTAATTAAGTTCTCCCCCAAATGTTACTGGCAACGTAATATTCCGTTTAGGATGACTCCTGCCGGGGTTGACTCCTTGAAACATGCTTGTAACCTCTAACTCTTCTTCTGCTATCTGAAGCATGTTGATAACTCCCAGGGAAATCAGATTCAGTCTAGCCCCACCGTCCACCAACATCTTTGTGACCTTGAGGTTGCGAATTGTTGGAGAAACCAATAAAGGCAGGCACCTTTCCATAGTGGTGCAGCTAGGATGGTCCTCTTCGTCAAAGATGATGGTGTATGGGACCATTTGAGCGGCATCTGGGCCTCCGACGCTGGTTGCACGGCATTGACTTCCCGAGCCCACCACTTGAGTTGGCAATGGGAGGTGTGCAAAGATGCACCTCCGTAAACGCACAGGGCGTCTGTGGCCTTCTGAAACTCCTGCTCACTGGTTTCCTCTTCATCCCCCTTGTCACTTTCATCACCACAGACTTCTTTCTCCTGGCCCCCGGCGGGTTTTCCTTTGTTTCGAAAGGGCTTGCCGGGGCGATTTGCTCCATCGCCTCGGGCCTTACCGCCTGCGACATTCTAACTCTTCTCTTTATCATGCTTCTCATATTCTGCTCTCTATCTCTTGACCAACTGTTTGACCTGATAGCACTCCTGAAGGTCGTGGCCCTTGGTCCGGTGGATCTTGCAGTACGACCCATCGCCCTTCCCGGCTTTCTCGATAGCTGCAGCATCCTGGCAATCGGTGCGCGCGGCAACCTCCTTGCTGGGGCCTCAGTCTTGGCGATCTTGCCGGTACTAGGGGTGCCTGACCCTTCAACAGTCAATACTGCTTTATCCCATCGCTTCTTACTGTGCTTCTTAGCCTTCTTCTGACTGGTGGATTCATCATCGTCCTCTGAATCAACATCAATGAAATCTTCTTCTCTAAGCAATTTCCTCCCTTCCTCCATCCGAGCGCACTTATCCGCTAGGGTGTACAACTCCTTCACAGTCTTGGGCAACTGCACATTCATCTTAGCACAGATTTGGCGGTTTCACACATTGGACTAGAAGGCAGCTATCATGGCTGCCGGATGGATATTTGGAATATTCCTTTAAACTTTACTGAACCTCTGCAAATATTTACGGAGGGTTTATCCTTCCTTGTGATGGAGTAGCTGCAGATCACCGGGGCGTCCCGGCTCCTGGTGGCCACTGGTGAAACCGTCGATGAACTCATGTCACAAATCTGCCGATGACGAAATGGAGTTCTCCGACAGGTGCATTAGCCAGGACCTCCCGTTGGATTTGAGTGCCAACGGGAAGTAGTTGGCGAACACCTTCTCATCTCTTCCCTCGGCAGCCTGAACAGCGATGGTGTAGAGCTCAGGTACTCCGCCGGGTTGAGCCTTCCATTGTACTTCTTAAGTATCTCTGGCTTGAACGTGCGAACCGATGGCCAACAGACTTTCCGCAACTCTTGGGTGAAGGCGGGGCAGCGAACTTTGATGGGCAGGAGCCCATTAGTACCAAAAGTGGGCTCGTCGACGTCGGGGCCACCGCGCCCGTCGTCTCGGAGGCGAGTGTCGCGGCATTACTCGACGACGCACACGTCTCCTCTTCGCCCATCTTCCAGGATTCGCCGTTGGCTTTGACGTGCCTGAGGATCAGAAGAGGCCATCGAGGCTTCATTGGGGTCTTGATTTGGTCGGGCCCGCGCCTGCCGCCATTGTGGGGATTGCACCTTTGCGATGGCTGCCCCTGTACGGGCAGCGGCATGGGTCGTAGCCGTTGCTTGGGGAGGTCGTGGTGGGACAGCCCGTCGTGAGCCTTCAGCCTTGGCGAAACCGAGCAGACTTCGGATGGTTGCACGCCATTCATTTGTCTGCTCGCCGCTAGTGAAAACCTTAGCAGCAGCGGAGCCCAAGCCATGTCCTCTGAGGCTGTGCTTGGCATAGATGATGATGACGTCGATCGTGTCATCACTCGGCTGCTGGCGGAGCTAGCGGTAGCCGTACTGCGGCCCCACTATCGTGGTGCAACCACATGGGCAACAAGGTGGTGAGGCGGAGGCGCCCGAGGGCCATCAGCTTCGTTGGGCGCACCAGTTCAGTCGGCCCGCCTGCGGAGAGCACACGCGCAACAGTCATGCCCGCGGCAAGGATGGCTGTAGGGCGGTGGCTTGGTCTGAGGATGGCTGTAGGGCGATGGCTCGCCCTAGACCTAGCGCCATCACTGTGTTTGCGCCCGTCAATGGCCAGAGCACGGACGTCGGGGTGTTGCTGATGTCGCTCTCCTCCAGCATCTTCTGCTCCCGCGTCGGCCGCGAGGGGGATGGTGGTAGTGCCGCCCGCTTCGGCCACATCCCCTAAAGCGTTCGCTCCCCCGTGCATCTCCACGCCCCCCGCAACGTTGGAGGCCGCGGGTAGCGAGCCTTTGACGTGGATGGATGAACTGAAGGAGCTGATTTCTTCTTTGGCGCCATGGTTTATGGTGTCGTCGATGATGCAGATGGTGATGAAGACGATGCATTGCTGACGTCTTCACGTTCGCGGAAGCGTTCCCCCTACCTGGCACGCCAATGATGTCGCGGGAAACCACAGCCACCTATGGGGCCAGGGCGTCCCCTTGCTGGTTCAGCAGGGGAGAGTCGCGTTGCACAAAGAGCAGACCAACATAAGGCAGCATGCCAGGGATCGCACATGCAGTTTACCCAGGTTCGGGCCACCACGAGGCGTAAAACCCTACTCCTGCTTTGGTGGATTGATTAGGAAAAGGTGGTGGTGGTGCGTAGTACACTTGCCCGGCAAGGGTTGCTTAGGGGCAGCGGCGACTACACGCGTACGGGGGTGTGAATGATCTAAACTTCTAACCCCTCGAATAGTTTTTGTGGGCCTCCTTTTATAGCTCAAGGGGTTACCATAGTGGCAAGTTGGCCATTAGGGATGGCAATGGGTAGGGTATGGGCGGGTATGACCTCCTTCTACCCAAACCCATACCCATAGAAACTTTCTATGCCCACCCACTTCAATACCCATGGGTATAAACTGACACCAATGCCAATACCCATCGGGTATCCTATACCCAATGGGTATCCATTGGGTAAAATATATAGCATTCAAATTCTTAAGAGGTAGAGACATGAATTCAAAATTCAAGTGATCATGGTAGAGTAGTATACCAGAGATGCAGCCTCCTCCGGTGGGTGGCCTCTTGGAGGCATCAGGGAAGTATGAGCAGCGGTTGGTGGAAGACTGACGTAGTGGAAGGCGGCGATGGTAATTGGGGATCGCTGGATCGAGAGTTCGACAAGAGTGTGGTAGCGAAGAGTCGATATTTCATATTTTCGAGGAGTCACATAGGACGTAGAAGGAGTGGCAAGAAGGTGATTATGCGCCTATGAGCTATGACTTGTTTAAAGAATACAAGATTTAGGTTTGGACCATATGAGTTGGATGTTAACCCCACATGTTATAGGAGTTATTTTCATTTATTATTTTTTTCTGGGTATCCGTTGGGTTACCCATGGGCACAATTCCTTACCCATACCGTACCCATAGATTTTGTGGGTATGGGTACCCATTAACCGTGGGTACAAAATGTCTCCAAGTCGTGCCCATACCCATTGTTTTCGGGTAGGGCACCCGCGGGTACCCATACCCATGGGCAAAACTGCCATCCCTCATTAGACAATGATATGATAGCAAACAGTGCTATCATACGTAACTCTGCAGGCTGACAGCATGCATTTCATGTGCCGCTTAGTGTCACGTTGTTGGTCGCCCGGCAAGGCTTGACGGGCTAATACGCCAGCTCCACACCTGCTTGCTTGACACATCACTAGACGGGTGTCATTTGGTGGTTCACTCGGTAGGAAGTGGCTGCCATGTGGCGACTGGCTGCCACTTAATCATCATGCGTCTTGACACCGCACTGTTCCACGACGTGGGTCATGGTGGAGCAGTCGGTGGGGTGATCTGGTCTCGGCGAGTCCCGGCAGGCCCTGTCGAGACGCCTTGGTCCTCTTCGTTCGGGGGTGGCCTCGCCCTTGCTGGGCTCGCCTGCCCGACAAGGGAGGCCTCTCTCTTGATAGCATTTGGTCCTTTTGCCTCAGTCTAGGTCCCTTCTGATCTGTTAGTTGGCTCTTCGAGTCTCTTGGTCTCTTGCTCTGGTGTTTCAATCTTGATCTTGTTCCTGTGCACAGTCAGGTCAACAGGCCCTGGGTCTGTTGCGCCGACAATAGGTATCATAGGGTGACGAGCGTCAACTCACTCGAGTATGATCTAATCCCCGTCACCCTACAGTACATTAACGGTATGTACTGGGTCGGCACGAACACGTCTTCTATGGTGCTCATCGACAGACATGACAGGTGGATGGTCGGGGAGGTCTACACTCGGTGATTGATCCCCCTTCCTTCGATTAACATGGCACTACTTTGGCATCACGACCCGAAATACTCGAATCTTACAGTACCCAACATGACACCAAGTTTGATTTGCTCAAGGTTGTAATCTGCCAAGTGCCCACAAGATCTGTGAATTATAAAGACTTCATGCTAATTGCGTTCTTGAAAATATGATGAATTGCTGTTAGCAATCATATAAGACTAACTGATGGTTCGGTATGTGCACTTGGTAATAAGCTCCGACATGAGACCCTTCCTAAAAATATTATGAATTGCAATTGCATTGTTAACTGAGAACATTGTTTCTTAGTTTTCAAGAAAGTTTATGCTTTATACTTCGTTGATGTGATGAATTTGTTACTTGCTCATGAAGTTTTATGACAATGAATATTGATGTTATAATAGTGATCATTATGCTACAATGTCTGTATTTTTTTATTGACACCTCTATCTCTCTCTCTCTCTAAAGTGGACATGATTATCAATATCGGCTTTCGCTTGATGACAAGCTAGGTCTAAGCTTGGGGGAGTTGATATGCCCAATTTGCATCATGATTTCTTACTGTTATTTATAGTGATTTTAATCAATATAACACTTTCTGGACCAATTCTAATGCATTTTCTCTCTTCATATGCAAGATATACATGAAGAGGGAGATTGCTGGTAGCTGGAATAATGGACCTAAAAAAGCTATGTCAGAGATACCTATTCTGCACATCTCCAATTGAGCTCAAATTTTATGGAGATTTATTCTAGAAAAAATAAAAAATCGAGCAAAGAAGTACCAGAGGGGGCCACCCAGGTGCCCACGAGGCACCAGGGCGTACCCACCCCCTGGGCACGCCCTGGTGGCTTGTGGGGCCCCTGGCCAGCCTCTAGTGCCCATTTTCTGGTATATAAGACCATTTTCCCTAGAAAAAAATTGGGGGGGGGGGGACTTTCGGTACGGAGCGCCACTATCTCGAGGCGGAACTTGGGCAAGAGCACTTTTGCTCTCCGGAGGCGCGATTCTGCCGGGGATACTCCCCTCTGAGAGGGGTAAATCGAAGCCATCATCATCACCAACAACCCTCTCATCATGGGAGGACCAATATTCATCAACATCTTCACTAACACCATGTCATCTCAAACCATAGTTCATCTCTTATATTCTATCTTTGTATCAAAACCTCGGATTGGTACATGTGGGTTGTTAGTAGTGTTGATTACATCTAGTAGTTTATGCTAGTTGTTTTATTTGGTAAAAGATTATGTGTTCGCATACATTATGCGATTCAATACCCCTGTGATCTTGGACATGAATATGATGTGTGAGTAATCCCTTTTGTTCTTGAGGACATGCGAGAAGTCCTGTCATAAGTAATCATGTGAATTTAGTATTCGTTTGATTTTTTGATGATTTGTATGTTGTGATTCCCGTGGTGTTATGTGAACGTCGACTACATGACACTTCACCATCTTTGGGCCTAAGGGAATGCATTGTGGAGTAGTTATTAGATCATGGGTTGCTAGAGCGAAAGAAGCTTAAACCCTAGCTTATGCGATATTCCCTAAGGGGATGAACTGAATCCATATGTTTAATGCCATGGTTAGATTTATCTTAATTCTTCTTTCGTAGATGCGGGTGCTTGCAACATGGGTTAATCATAAGGGGGAGGCTTGCTCAAGTAAGAACATCACCCAAGTACCGGTCCACCCACTATCAAATTATCAATGTAGCGAACGCTAATCAAACAAATATGATGGAAGTGACTATAGGAAATTCCTGTCCTCAAGAACGCTTAGCTTATTGTAAGAGATCGTTCGGCCTATTCGTTGCAACAAAAAGGATTGGGCTACCTTGCTGAACCTTAGCTACTATTGCTACTTGTCACTTGTTACAAAATTATCTTGCTATCAACCTACTCGTTATCAAATAATTTCAGTGCTTGTAGAAAATACTATGTTGAAAACCGCTTGTCGTTTCCTTCTGCTCCTAGTTGGGTTTGACACTCTTACTTATCGAAAGGTCTAAGATTGATGCCCAATGCTTGTGGGTGATAAATTGGCAAATCGGATATAAATTATAAAAAAGAATAGAAAAAGTACTCTACATGCCATAGATTTCTAGGCTGACTTGTTGGCCATCTAAGTTCACTCGTATGCAAGGCTTTCTTAACTTATAGTCAGCATACGATTCTAGCAGCAGTGACTATTGGATGTCCATCCAATGGCCATCGTGCTTCTTCAATCTCTGATCTTCCCGAGGCCGACTGTGATGTCGTGCTAGCCTCACGAGCCCACCCTAATCCCATCGCTGGCTAGGGCATTCGTCTACTCACCCACACATCCTGTTATTCTCGGGCGACGACAGCCTCACACCGCAATCGAACTAGTAAACCCTCGTACCCCTCCACATGGGAAACCTTTGCTGATCCTTTGTGTCTCCGGGTTGTTCCCTTCCTAGGCCTCGCCGTCGTCCACCATGTTGGTGCTCTCGGCACGGTGTGGTCAACATAGTCCACAAACGACAACCATTTGAAGACGGATGTACATGGAGAAGCCGACAATAGGGACCCACCATCCACAAGAGAGTGCCTCCTTATTATGACAAAAAATGATTCCTCCCACTGATAGGTTGGACCCACCAACTACATCTTCGAATGCAAGGAAGTGCCTCCTTATTAGTAGTAAAAAAGTTTTCTCCCCCTGACAGCTGGGACCCACTAGCTACATCTTCGCACACAAGGAAGTGCATCCTTATTACTCGCCAGAAAAATGATTCCTCCCCCTACTAGCTGGCACCAACCATATTCGGAGGCTGACTTGTGGGCCTACTAAGTTGACGCATATGCATGGCTTTGTCAACTTAGTCAAAAAACTATTCTAGGAGCAGTAACCATTGGATGTTAATCCAATGGTCGTGATGCTTCTTCAATTTGATCTTCTTGCTCCAGCCGCCCAACCCAGCACAGCGGGACCTCCTGCTCCTGACTCCCATGGCCAGCTGTGCTTCCGCGCAGGCCGTACCGAACCACCATACTTTCACTGTTGGCCATGCGATCCCACTACTCACCTGCACCCCCGTTATTCTCCAGTGATGGCAGCCTCACACCACCAGTAAACCCTCATACTCCCCTCCACATGGGCAACCACTATCACGCCTTGCCCGGCTCCGGCTCGTTCCCTTCCTAGGCCTCACAGTCATCCACTGCCTTGGTGTTCTCTGTACGGCCACAAACGATAGCCATCGGAAGAGGGATGTATGTGGAGAAGTTGACAGCTGGGACCAATAAGGTCCTTGCTCGCACGCAAGGAAGTGCTGCTTTATTACACAAAAAATAGTTTCCTTCTCATGACAGCTAGGACCCACCAGCTACATCTTCTCACTCATGGAAGTGCCTCCTTATTACGTGCAAAACATGATCCATCACCTGAGAATTAGGACCCACCAGCTTTATCTTCGCATGCAAGGAAGTGACTGCTTACCCCCGACAGTTGGGACCCAGCAAGTCGAAGCATAGGTAGCATTATCTGTCTGGTCACAAGCCTGTATGTATTGATCAGTCTCATGAACCATGGTTGTGTAAGGAGAGACACGTGTCATAGTAGAACCCCCTACATAGTAGTTCAGGTAGTCCCATCTAAATTGAGTACACGTATGTACAACCACACTGCAAAAAATACGGCCACGTACATACGTACGGGTGGGGTCTCGAACGTGTAGTCACACACACGTATGGCCAGGACTCATGTACATGGAAAGTCCACGTAAGGCAGAAACTATGTCATGTTCATCGGCAGCAAACCGGCTGGGTCAGAACAGAGAAAGAGCATCATGTTCATCGGGAGGCAACGGACTGGGTTGGAATGGGTCCTGTTCATCGGGAGCCAACCGGCTTGGACGGAACACCCGAAACGGGGTCCTGTTCATCGAACCCCACCCACCGGCTCAGAGTCTGGCATACCATAAAATGGATGAAACGGAGTTCTCTTCGACAGCCTATGGTCAAAACAAGGTCGTGTTCATGGAGATGGGTCTGTCTTACCACAAAACATATGAAATAGGCTTCTGTTCAATAGCCTATGGTCGAAATGGGGTCAAGTTGATCGGGAGGGGTGTGGCGTACCGCAGGATGGAGGAAACCGACTTCTCGCCAACTTCCTACGGTCAAAATAGAGTCATGTTCATCAAGAGGGGTGTGGCATACCGCAAAACGGGACTCCACGGGCTACTGTTCATCCACCGTCGACTTCTTCCAGCCTCCACCAGCTACTATTCATCCAGCCACCACAGGGTCCGGTTCATCCACCCCCAACCGGCTAGTGTGTGGCATACCGTGGCACAACATCATCGGGGTCCTGTTCATTAAGCGAAAACCGCCTACTACCATTAGTTCATGTTCATCCAAGGGTGTATGAGTGAGTGGTAGCAATGGGAACTATTCATCCACAGTTGACCAATTGGCTCGATCCATGCGTCTTGACTCATGTCTACGTGTATTGCGCGTGTGGGAGCAATGGCACTGTTCATCAGGAGGCAACTCAATACTGTACGGATACGTCTCCCGCACGAGGGCTCAATCAGCTTTAGTAAGTAGAGAGAATGATCTATCAGGTTTAGTTAGAAGCAAAGGAATTGCTCGGGTTCAGTTAGCAGCGAAGAGATAGACCGGCTTCAGTATGTAGCTATAGTGGGAGCGATCGCTCGTGTCCAGTATGTACTGCGAGGGATCGATCGACCGCTCGGGTTTAGTAAGCGAACGCCTCGCTCGGGTTCAATTAGTGAATGCCTCGCACACACATGCACATGAGAGAAACACTAAGACCACACTGATCGCTCGGCCCGGACCTCCCATCGATTGCCCACCATAACCGGGAAGTCCCTGATTTTGATGGGGAACGAAGCATGAAAATAAAAAAATAATCCTACGAACACGCAAGATATAATCTAGGAGATGCAAAGCAACGAGAAGGGAGTGTGTCTACATATATTTGTAGATCGAAAGCATTAGTGTCATAACGCGGTTGATGTAGTCATACTTTTCATGATCCAATCGCAATCCAATCAGATATAGTATGGAACGGAGGACATCTCCGAGATAAGAACATGTTTAGCTCTATGGCGTCATCTCCTTCTTGAACCATAATATAAGACAGAGGAAGTAGATGAGATCAGAACCAGCATGGTGGTATCATGGTGGTGGAGCAGTGAAATTCCGGTAGGGCTTCGACAAGCGTGTTTAGGAGGAAAGTTGGGAGAAGTTGGTAGCGATGGAGGGCAAGGGTGGAGGCATGTGGATTCCCTCCCAACCCCCACTATATAGGGGACTTGGGGAAGGGGGCGCCATCCCTAGCCCCTCCTCCAAGGAGGGAGCGATGGCCCTAGGTGGTGGCTTGGCTCCCCAAGCCAATGGGAGGCACCTCCCACCCCTAGGATTTGCCCTCCCTAGGCACATGGGCCAGGTGGGGGGCTGGTGCACCTAGACCAAGTAGGCCAGGGTACCCCCTTTACATCCCACGTGGGTCCCCGGGGCGGGTGGACCCCCGCCGATGGACCCTTGGAACCCTTCGGTGCCTCCGATACACTTCCCAACATGCCCCCAAACTTTTCAGGTGACCAAAACTAGACTTCCCATATATAAATCTTTACCTCTGAACCATTGTACAACTCCCCATGATGTACCGAATCCCATCCAGGACTCTGAACAACCTTCTTAATTTCCGCTATTAATATCGCAATACTACCCTAGCGCTACCGAACGTTAAGCGTGTGCTACCTCTTGAGCACTGCATTGGATTTCCCCGAAGAGGAGAGGATGATGCAGCAAAGTAGCATAAGTATTTCCCTCATTTTTGAGAACCAAGGTATCAATCCAATAGGAGACCACGCACAAGTCCCTCGTACCTACACAAAACGATAACTCCTCGCAACCAACGCGATTAGGGGTTGTCAATCCCTTCACGGTCACTTACGAGAGTGAGATCTGGTAGAGATGATAAATAATATTTTTGGTATTTTTGGTATATAGATGGAAAGTGAAAAGTAAAAGGCAAAGTAAAAACAAAGCAAGTAATAAAGTAAATGAAGATTGATATGATGAGAATAGACCCGGGGGCCATAGGTTTCACTAGTGGCTTCTCTCAAGAGCATAGATATTCTACGGTGGGTGAACAAATTACTGTTGAGCAATTGACAGAATTGAGCATAGTTATGAGTATATCTAGGTATGATCATGTATATAGGCATCACATCCGAGACAAGTAGAACGGAACGATTCTGCATCTACTACTATTACTCCACTCATCGACCGCTATCCAACATGCATCTAGAATATTAAGTTAAAAACAGAGTAACGCCTTACGCAAGATGAAATGATGTAGAGGGATAAATTCATGCAATATGATAAAAACCCCATCTTGTTATCCTTGATGGCAACAATACAATATGTGCCTTGCTGCCCCTTCTGTCACTGGGAAAGGACACCGCAATATTGAACCCAAAGCTAAGCACTTCTCCCATTGCAAGAACTACCAGTCTAGTTGGCCAAACCAAACGGATAATTCGAAGAGACTTGCAAAGACAACTCAATCATACATAAAAGAATTCAGAGAAGATTCAAATATTATTCATAGATAAGCTGGATCATAAACCCACAATTCATCAGTCTCAACAAACACACCGCAAAAAGAAGATTACATCGAATATATCTCCACGAGAGAGGGGGGGAACATTGTATTGAGATCCAAAAAGAGAGAAGAAGCCATCTAGCTACTAGCTATGGACCCGAAGGTCTGAAGTAAACTACTCACACTTCATCGGAGGGGCTATGGTGTTGATGTAGAAGCCCTCTGTGGTGGATGCCCCCTCCAGCCGAGCTCCGGAACAGGCCCCAAGATGGGATCTCGTGGATACAGAAGGTTGTGGCAGTGGAATTAGGTTTTTGGCTCCTTGTTCTGATCGTTTGGTGATATGTAGGTATATATAGGAGGAAGGAGTACGTCGGTGGAGCAACAGGGGGGCCACGAGGCAGGGGTGCGCCCTAGGGGGGGCGCACCCCCACCCTCGTGACCGACTCTTTTGTTCCTTGGAGGAGGGTCCAAGTCTCCTGGATCACGTTCGGCGAGAAAATCACGTCCCCGAAGGTTACATTCCGTTTGGACTCCGTTTGATATTCCGTTTCTTCGAAACACTAAAATAGGCAAAAAAACAACAATTCTGGGCTGGGCCTCTGGTTAATAGGTTAGTCCCAAAAATAATATAAAAGTGGAAAATAAAGCCCAATATAGTCCATAACAGTAGATAAAGTAGCATGGAGCAATAAAAAATTATAGATACGTTGGAGACGTATCAGGCATCCCAAGCTTAATTCCTACTCGTCCTCGAGTAGGTAAATGATAAAAAAAAGAAATTTTGATGCGGAGTGATACTTTGGCATAATTTCAATGTAAATCTTCTTAATTGTGGAATGAATATTCAAATCCGAAAGATTCAAGACAAAAGTTCATATTGATATAAAAAATAATAATACTTCAAGCATACTAATCAAAGCAATCATGTCTTCTCAATATAGCATGGCAAAAGAAAGTTCATCCCTACAAAATCATATAGTTAGGCTATGCTTCATTTTCGTCACACAAAGATGTTCCCAACTTCTATACCCCGATGAAAAGCCAAGCAATTGTTTCATACTTAAATAATCTCAAACTTTTTCAACCTTCATGCAATACATGAGTGTGAGCCATGGATATAGCACTATGGGTGGAATAGAATATGATGATGGGGATTGTGTGGAGAAGACAAAAAAGGAGAAAGTCTCACATTGATCAGGATAATCAACGGGCTATCAAGCTCAAAAGATATAAGTGAAGCACATAGAGTATTCTAGCAATTTCCAATTCATGTATGGCTCTATCAAAAGGTGTGTAAAGAAAGGATGATTGTGGTAAACTAACAAGCAAATACGCAAATGATACAAGACGCTCCAAGCAAAACACATATCATGTGGTGAATAAAAATATAGCTCCAAGTAAATTACCGATGGAAGTAGACGAAAGAGGGGATACCTTCCGGGGCATCCCCAAGCTTTGACTTTTTGGTGTCCTTGGATTATATTGGGGGTGCCATGGTCATCCCAAAGCTTAGGCTCTTGCCACTCCTTGTTCCATAATCCATCAAAAGAATTCACCCAAAACTTGAAAACTTCACAACACAAAACTCAATAGAAATCTCGTGAGCTCCGTTAGAGAAAGAAAACAAAAGACTACTTAAAGGTACTGTAATTAACTCATTCTTTATTTATATTGGTGTTAAACCTACTGTATTCCAACTTCTCTATGGATTATAAACTATTTTACTAGCCATAGATTCATCAAAATAAGCAAACAAAACACGCAAAACAGAATCTGTCAAAAACAGAACAGTCTGTACTAATCTGTAAGTAAAGCAAACTTCTGGAACTCTAAAAATTCTACCAAAATAGGAAGTCCTGTACAATTTGTTTATTGAACATCAGCAAAAAGAATAAACGCAAAATCATGTTCCTGTGATTTAACAAAATTATATTCGTGCGTGCAAAGTTTCTGATTTTCAGCAGAATCAAATCAACTATCATCGTAGGTTATCCTATAGGTTCTACATGGCACAAACACTAATTAAAACATAAAACCACATCCAAACAGATGCTAGATGGATTATTTATTCCTAAAAATAAGCAAAAATAAAAAAGAAAAATAAAATCGGGTTGCCTCCCAACAAGCGCTATCGTTTAACGCCCCTAGCTAGGCATAAAAGCAAGGATAGATCTAGGTATTGCCATATTTGGTAGGCAATCCATAAGTGGCTCTCATGATAGATTCATATGGTAATTTTTTTTCTAGGGAAGTGTTCCATGCCCTTCTTTAAGGGAAATTGGAATCTAATATTCCCTTCCTTCATATCAATAATTGCACCAATCGTTCTAAGGAAAGGTCTACCAAGAATAATAGGACATGAAGGATTGCAATCTATATCAGGAAAGATAAAATCTACGGGCACATAATTCCTTTTTTCAACAATAACAACATCATTAATTCTTCCCATAGGCTTTTTAATAGTGGAATCCGCAAGATGCAAGTTTAGAGAGCAATCATCAAAGTCACAGAAATCTAGCAAATCACACAAAGTTTTGGGAATAGTAGAGACACTAGCACCCAAACCACACAAAGCATGAAACTCATAATATTTAATTTTAATTTTAATAGTAGGCTCCCACTCATCATATAGTTTTCTAGGGTAGAAACTTTCAACTCAAGTTTTTCTTCATAAGATTGCATCAAGGCATCAACAATGTGTTCGGTAAAGGCCTTATTTTGACTATAAGCATGAGGAGAATCTAGCACGGATTGCAACAAGGAAATACAACCAATTAAAGAGCAATTTTCATAATTAAATTCCTTGAGATCCAAAATAGTGGGTTTAGCAACATCTAGGTTTTTATTTCTTTCAATCCCACTTTCATCAATTTCATCATCAAGATCTAGAAACTCCGAATTCTTAGAACGTCTTCTAGGTAAAGGAAGATCATATTCAGTTTCATCAAGATTCATATTGCAAAACAGAGATTTAATGGGGGACACATCAATAACTTTTAGATCTTCATCTTGATTTTCATAGGAAATGGAAGAACACTCTTTAATAAAGGCATCTTTGGAAGCACGCATCCTAGCGGTTCTTTCTTTGCACTCATCAATGGAAATACTCATGGCTTTGAGAGACTCATTGATATCATGCTTAGGAGGAATAGATCTAAGCTTTAAAGAACCAATTTCAAGAGAAATTCTATCAACGTTCCTAGCCAAATCATCAACTTTAAGCAATTTCTCTTCAAGCAAAGCATTAAAATTCTTTTGTGAATTCATAAACTCTTTAACACTACTCTAAAATTCAGAGGGCATCTTATTAAAATTACCATAAGAGTTGTTGTAGGAATTTCCATAATTATTAGAAGGATTACTAGGATAAGGCCTAGGATTAAAATTCCCTATATACGCTTTGTTTCCAAAACTATTCCTACCTACAAAATTCACATCCATAGATTCATTATTATTCTCAATGAAAGTAGACAAAGGCATATCATTGGGATCAAGAGGAGTATTTTTAGTAGCAAATATCTTCATAAGTTCAACCATCTTTTTCACTCAAAACATTGATTTCTTCTATAGCATGCACTTTTTTACTAGAAGATCTTACGGTGTGCCATTGAGAATAATTAGCCATAATATTATGAAGCAATTTTGTAGCATCTCCTAACGTAGTTTCCATAAACGTGCATCCCGCGGCCGAATCTAAAAGGTTTCTAGAAGCAAAATTCAATCTGGCATAAAGTTTTTGTATGATCATCCATAAATTCAAACCATGAGTAGGGAAATTGCGAAGCATCAATTTCATTCTTTCCCAAGATTGGGCAACATGCTCATGATCAAGTTGTTTAAAATTCATAATAGCGTTCCTAAGAGTGATGATCTTAGCGGGAGGAAAATACTTAGAGATATCAGCATCTTTGCACTTGTTCCAAGAATCAATACTATTTTTAGGCAAAGACGAAAACCAAACTTTAGCACGATCTCTAAGTGAAAACGGAAATAACTTCAATTTGACAATATTGTTATCCGTATCTTTCTTCTTTTGCATATCACACAAATCAACAAAATTGTTTAGATGAGTAGCGGCATCATCACTAGGAAGGCCGGCGAATTGATCTTTCATAACAAGATTCAGCAAAGCAGTATTGATTTCACAAGACTCATCATTATTAAGAGGAGCAATCGGAGTACTAAGGAAATCATTATTATTGGTATTCGAGCAGTCACACAATTTGGTATTATCTTGCGCCATGGCAACAAGTAATCCAACACACAAGCAAACAGAAAGGCAATGGGAAAAGGCAAACGGGAAAAAGAGGTGGAGATAGGGAAAGAGAGGGCGAATAAAACGGCACGGGTGAAGTGGGGGAGAGGAAAACGAGAGGCAAATGGCGAATAATGTAATGCGAGAGATAGGGATTGTGATGGGTACTTGGTATGGTTGACTTGCTCTTGTGTGAGCCTCCCCGGCAACGGCGCCAGAAATTCTTCTTGCTACCTCTTGAGCACTGCGTTGGATTTCCCCGAAGAGGAGAGGATGATGCAGCAAACTAGCGTAAGTATTTCCCTTTGTTTTTGAGAACCAAGGTATCAATCCAGTAGGAGACCATGCACAAGTCCCTCGTACCTACACAAAACGATAGCTCCTCGCAACCAACGCGATTAGGCGTTGTCAATCCCTTCACGGTCACTTACGAGAGTGAGATCTGATAGAGATGATAAATAATATTTTTGGTATTTTTGGTATATAGATGCAAAGTGAAGAGTAAAAGGCAAAGTAAAAACAAAGCAAGTAATAAAGTAAATGAAGATTGATATGATGAGAATAGACCCGGGGGCAATAGGTTTCACTAGTGGCTTCTCTCAAGAGCATAGATATTCTACGGTGGGTGAACAATTTACTGTTGAGCAATTGACAGAATTGAGCATAGTTATGAGTATATCTAGGTATGATCATGTATATAGGCATCAAGTCCGAGACAAGTAGATCTAAACGATTCTGCATCTACTACTATTACTCCACTCATCGACCGCTATCTAGCATGCATCTAGAGTATTAAGTTAAAAACAGAGTAACGCCTTAAGCAAGATGACATGATGTAGAGGGATAAATTCATGCAATATGATAAAAAACCATCTTGTTATCCTTGATGGCAACAATACAATACGTGCCTTGCTGCCCCTTCTGTCACTGGGAAAGGACACCGCAAGATTGAACCCAAAGCTAAGCACTTCTCCCACTACAAGAACTACCAATCTAGTTGGCCAAACCAAACGAATAATTTGAAGAGACTTGCAAAGATAACTCAATCATACATAAAAGAATTCAGAGAAGAGTCAAATATTATTCATAGATAAGCTGGATCATAAACCCACAATTCATCGGTCTCAACAAACACACCGCAAAAAGAAGATTACATCGAATAGATCTCCATGAGAGAGGGGGAGAACATTGTATTGAGATCCAAAATGAGAGAAGAAGCCATCTAGCTACTAGCTATGGACCCGAAGGTCTGAAGTAAACTACTCACACTTCATCAGAGGGGCTATGGTGTTGATGTAGAAGCCCTCTGTCGGTGTCAAAACCGGCGGATCTCGGGTAGGGGGTCCCGAACTGTGCGTCTAGGTGGATGGTAACAGGAGACAAGGGACACGATGTTTTTACCCAAGTTAGGGCCCTCTCGATGGAGGTAAACCCTACTCCTGCTTGATTAATGTTGATGATATGGGTAATACAAGAGTTGATC
The DNA here is from genome assembly GCF_002162155.2 of Triticum dicoccoides. Taxonomy (NCBI): domain Eukaryota; kingdom Viridiplantae; phylum Streptophyta; class Magnoliopsida; order Poales; family Poaceae; genus Triticum; species Triticum dicoccoides. The sequence continues at coordinate 326,251,378 of NC_041387.1, read as the reverse complement.
TACCACGACATCAGAGAGGCTAAACCCTAGAAGCTAGCCTATGGTATGATTGTTGTTCGTCCTATGGACTAAAAATCTCCGGTTTATATAGACACCGGAGAGGGCTAGGGTTACATAGAGTCGGTTACAATGAGAGGAGATCTTCATATCATATCGCCAAGCTTGCCTTCCACGCCAAGGAATGTCCTATCTGGACACGGGACGAAGTCTTCAATCTTGTATCTTCATAGTCCGGGAGTCCGGCCAAAGGTCATAGTCCGGCCATCCGGACACCCCCTAATCCAGGACTCCCTCAATAGCCCCTGAACCAGGCTTCAATGACGACGAGTCCGGCGTGGAAATTGTCTTTGGCATTGCAAGGCGGGTTCCTCCTCTGAATACTTCATAGAAGATGTTGAACACAAGGATAGTGTCCGACTCTGCAAAATAAGTTCCACATACCACCGTAGAGAGAATAATATCTGCACAAATCTAATCTGCTGACGTATTCCGCAGCGTGACATCATGCCACGGCCAAGCCTTTATTCGAATTGTTTTACTGTTCCACCTCAGCGCGTTTAGCGAGGCAGTTTCCTTGGCACATCTTGTCAAGGCAGAGATGGTGTCCCCTTATTCGGGGATTCTCATTAATATGAGCATGGGTAACCCAACCGTGCCTTTGGTATGACTCCCTAATTGGAAGCGAGTCCCAAACGGTTACGTGGAGGGCTCTTGGTATTCAACCTCTTTGTAAAGAGACCAAGGCTCGACTCCTTTCTTTTCAATTCAATCGAATCCGCCCCTCGCCTCGAGTTCCAACACCCAAAGCTCCAGTTTTAGGCGCTTCAAACCTTCGATGATGTCCGGCTCTGACCTTCAAGGCCGGTGGATGCCTTCCTCCGTGACGGAAGAAGACGTGCGAAAGCTGAGAGATGCCAGGTATCTAACCGGCGAAATCTCGCATAGGCTGCCTGCTCAAGGGCAGGCCATTCCCACTGCCCAGCCCGGTGAGAGTGTGGTGTTCACATCTCACTTCCTTCGGGGGCTAGGCTTCCCGATTGATCCCTTCGTGAGGGGGCTTATGTTTTATTATGGGCTGGAATTTCACGACTTAGCTCCGGAGTCCATCCTCCAAATCTCATCGTTCATTGTCGTGTGTGAGGCCTTCCTCCATATCACTCCTCACTTTGGATTGTGGCTCAGAACCTTCAAGGTGGAACCGAAGATGATCGAGGGGCGGCACGCTGAGTGCGGAGGAGCTATCATAAGAAAGATGGCTGATGCTCCATGGCCCGAGGGCTCTTTCCAAGACGAGTTCGGCTTATGGCAACGGGACTGGTTTTACATCACAGCCCCCAGGGGCACCACATGTGTGGCGCCACCTGCTTTTCGCTCGGGTCCCCCACCACGGCTAGCGTCATGGGTCAATGAAGGGATTATATGGGGGCCGTGCAAAGACGTGCCCTTGCTGCAGGACCGCATTCGAGATCTCCTAGAAAGAGATATCAACTTGACCGTAGTGGCGCAAGTTATGCTGATTCGCCGCATTCTGCCCTGCAAACGTCACCCTCTCTGCGTGTGGGAATTTAATCCAGAGGGACCGCGAGCCCTCCAACACTTTATGGGCACGACGCCCATGGAGATGTACAAATTGTTGTTCGGATCACAAGCAAGGTGTCCGGACTCGTCCGAGGACGCAGGTCTGAGGTGCAATCGCCCGGATGCTCAAGTAAGTAGCCCCGTATTTGGACACGCCATCCGTATTTTCATCATAAAATTGCCCTTAACAGAGGTATCCTTTGAACAAGAGTGGATAGTGAAGGCAAAGCTTATCAGGTGTCCAGCCCCCCTGCCTGAGACCGCGCCTGATCCCGTGTTAACCAGGATGCTAGAGATTGTGCTTTCGGCAGAAGGCGAAGAGGGGAACCAAGGAGCTACCGCCTCCGCGAAGGAGGCTGTTAGAAAGGGAGGAATCGAGAATTCCCGCAACCAGGGAAAGAAGAGGACTGGCTCTAAAGACCTGGAGTGGATGGCCTCAAAACGGGGGAAGAAATCTTCGCTAGAGGATCTGGCGCCGGAGAATGCCCCGTCCGCATTGCGCCCCCAAGGGGATCAGCTCTCCCCTGAGCCGTAAGTAAAGAGAGGGCTTCCAAAATGAGTGGCATCCCTTTTTTATTTCTGAGGAAGATAACCGAAATATTACCTTGCAGTTCGGATCTCAACCCTTCTCAGCAGAGCTCATCTTCAGGGGATCTTCGTCCGGAGATGATAGAGAGCGAAATGCCTCCCCTAGCTGCACCGTCTTATGAGGCAAGCGTCCCCGAGGTGTCATCTCGGAGGGTTTCTCCAAGTCCAGACCCTGAAAAAGATCGTCAGGCTAGTCCGGCACCCTCTGGTGCGCGGTCGGAGGGGTTGAAGGATCTGCTCGGGCGAGCGTCCATCTAAGAAGAACACCGTATGTTGATTAACACGATGACTGGAAGGATTTCATCCGCGGAAAGCGGATTGTACGAGGCCGCCAGGAGTTTACTGACAGGCTTTGAGGTACGTGAAAAGGTGTACCTTTTGTTAGAGCCGCATATATAAAATGCGCCCTATATAAGTAGTAGCTCCTGAGACTCTGTGTGTCGTCAAAAATGACGGCGCACAGAGAATCATAACCCCAGGTATAATATGTCACCTTTTTTATGAAGGTGGCGAGGCGTTCGGTGGCTAGCCGGACTGATGAATCTGCCGAGCTAAAGCGGCAACTTGACATAGCGGATGCCGACATCGCGCTTGTAAATAAGCGGCTAGATGAGGCACAAGGTATGTTCCAAAGACATCTAAAAAGAGGAGTGCGATACTTCTGTCTTATAAGATATGTGCTTAATGTAGATGGTGATGCTGCCGTGGAGAACCTTCAGGCGGAACTTGCCCGAGCCAAGGAGCAAGCAAGGAAAAGTGATGCGGCTGCCGTTAAGGCAGCTGGAGAGCTAAAAGCCGAACAGGCTGCTCATTGCCAGAGCAAGAAAGTAATAGACGAGATGGCTATAAAATTGAAGGATGTCGCCGACCGCTGTAAATTTCTTGAACAAGAAGATAGGGCGGCTCAGAAGGATCTTGAAAAGATCACTGCCGAGGCCAAGGATACTCGCTCTGCAATGAGGGCTATGAAGGAGGAGCTGCGTCAGGTCGGAGATATCATGGCTGGAAAGCCCTATATGCTGCGGATGAAGTTCGGGGATCCTATGTATGCTCCGCTAGACCGGCAGTGGAGTGCGGAAAACACTTATCGAGATTTGGCAGCAAGTGCGGCAGATGCGACCGAACACTTCCGGGGTCGAGGTGACCATGAATTGGAAGAACCTTTTTGGTCGCAGTTCCACAATCCAGAACGCCCACTTTCGATATCCGGCCGTTTGGCCGCCTGGGCGGAGCTGAACAGGTTATCCGGACTCGCCATGAGGTATGATGCGAGTCGTCTGTGGCCGGAAGAGCCGGAGCCAAAGAGTTATTTTAGCTTGGTGCAGCAGTTCCTTGGTTCAGTGCCGCATGTTGATGCAATGAAGAGGTCGGCGTGCATAGAGGGTGCGCAGATGGCTCTTGCCCGTGTCAAAACATGTTGGGCGGATATAAAGGCCAGTGTTGTTGCATCCCGGGATTCAGACGAAAGCCGAGTACCTGCCAAGCACTATTTTGAGGAAGTTCTGCAGGGCGCTCGTTTAATAGAGGCGCAGTGCTCAAAGGATGTTGTGTTCGAATAGCATGTGCTATTGTAGAACAAATATTTTGATAGAATATTAAAGCTTTTCATACTTGTTCTTGCAAGAAATATAATGCCTCCTATGCGGCCGTTAATGTATATGTGTATATAACCTGAAAGATGGCAGTCATTGGCTTTAGACCGCACGCATATAATGCGGTGGTGTTCGCAAAAAGGCGCCTTTTCACACTTAATCCAACATCTTGATCCTATAAAGGAGGTGATAGCGCAGCGTACTAGGCAACCGGACTATAATGCTTTATCACTTTCACTTAGCCATAGGAGTTTGACAGTGGGGCTACTTAATAGCTCCTAGGGGCACCGCGCTCGCCCGAATTCGGGGCACGTGTGTGCCTGACCGGGAAGTGACCCTTCGTTAATGCGTAGGAATCCTAAAGATTCCGAAAGTCATCGAGTGGTTGACCAGTCTCTCGCTATATCATGACAGTCAGTTTTCGGCTTTCTCTACTAAGGTGCTCGCCTGGCCGAACCGGGGCACAATCGCAGTAGTTCTCCTGGTGCCGCCTTAGCCGATAGAGCGGAACGTAAGGCAGCAAAACACAGGAGCCAGGCAAACCCAACATTTGACCAAAGACATGATTCGGAGCTGATGCATATAATGCCAAACTCGCGATGCCGAACACTCCCTAAGGTATTCGGTCTTTATGAAAATGGGCCGAACAAAAGCCCTTGGTAAGAAGACCCTGGTGCCCAGGAACGCGCAAAATTCTGGCGTGGCCACATGCCAAGACGCCAGCCTCCTCCTCGGTTATAGCAAAAACCGGGGGATGTTATCAACAAGAGACAGTAAAAAAGGTTTACGCAGGGTCTTAATCTGAAAAGAATCCTTAAAACGGGTCCCTACTGCACGTCTGCGCCTGTGTCTCCGTTGTGCCGTATCCTGGACGGGCATAGCATGGTGTTCGTCTACAAAAGAGAGGAACTTAGTGAAAAATAATCGTGCGAGAAATTAAAATAAACAAAATATAATACAGAGACATGAGTAAAGTTGAGCCGTATTGTCTCCTGGTGTAAACACGCGGAGCCCCTTGTACAGGGTTATGCGGCTATTAAGCCTTTGTATGTTTACGCCGGACTCATCGAGCCGTGTCCGGGGTAGTAAAGCTGGATTAGTGTGCGGCTGTCAAGGCGGCCACACCATTATCCGTATTTCAGGGATCGATTGATATTTCCCTTTAATGAGATGATGCCTCGTGGACCGGGCATTTTAAGTGTAAGGGATGCATAATGCGGTATTGCGTTAAAGCGGGCGAAAGCTTCATGTCCCAGTAGCGCTTGATAGCGACTTATGAATGGGGCGATATGGAAGGTTAGCTTTTCACTTCGGAAGTTGTCGGGTAAGCCAAACATGACTTCTCACGAAAGGGAACCCATACTCTGGGTATATGGGCCCGGCGTGACTCCTTGAAAGGAAGTGTTGCCGTGGCGAATTATTGCTGGGTTTACCACTAGTTTGCGGATTGTGTCCTAATATAACAGGTTTAGGTCACTGCCACCGTCCACTAGGACTTGTGTAAATTGGAGTCCGTCAATAACCGGATCCAAGACCAAAGCAGTCCAGCCTGCGTTCCGGATACCTCTGGAGTAATCCTGATGATGGAAGGTGATTGGTTGTAACAACCAATGGTGGTGCTCCTGTGGGGCAGGCCGTATGGAGCGTATCTTCATAGGCGCCGTTCTTTTTTCCCTTTTGTCACCTAAAGTGAATTTACTATTTTGACTTCTTGTCGGGACTTCTTTTGTTCTCCGGTGTTCTGCTTGTGGGGTGCGTCGTCATCCTCGCTTGGTGTCTCGAGCCCCTTGTGTTCGGCGTTGAGTTTGCCGGACTGCTTGAAGACCCAACAATCTCTGTGGGTGTGGTTTGCAGGTCTCCCGGGAGTACTGTGGATTTGACATATTTTGTCCAAGATTTTGTTGAGGTTAGATAGCTCGTCCCTGTCATCTTTGGGGGGCAGCTTTTTCTGATTTTGCCGAGAGCTTTTGAATCTGGCGTTGACTGCCGTGCTCATCGGGCTGTTATCTTTGATCCGATGTTGTTCTTTGTTACGGCGCGGTTTCCCGTTTCCATCGCTGAGTTCGGATGTACTCGGGTCGCTGGTGCTGCTTCTCGCCAACCAGCTATCTTCTCATGCGCAAAAGCGGGTCATGAGGCTTGTTAATGCGGCCATTGTTCTTGGCTTTTCTTGGCCGAGGTGTCTGTCGAGCCATTCGTCTCGGACGCTATGTTTGAAAGCTGCTAGGGCTTCGGCGTCCGGATAGTCAACTATCTGATTCTTTTTAGTAAGAAATCTGTTCCAGAGTTTTCGCGCTGACTCTCCGGGTTGTTGAGTTATATGACTCAGATCGTCTACATCCGGATGTCGGACATAGGTCCCTTGAAAATTTGCCCGGAAAGCATCCTCGAGCTCTTCCCAACTTCCTATGGTGTTTTCGGGAAGGCTTTTAAGCCAATGCCGGTCTAGCCCTTTGAGCTTAAGGGGTAAGTATTTTATGGCGTGAAGGTTATCTCCTCTGGCCATCTGTATGTGGAGGATATAATCCTCGATCCAGACTCCAGGGTCTGTTGTTCCGTCGTATGCTTCTATGTTTATGGGCTTGAACCCCGCTGGAAATTCATGATCCAATACCTCATCGGTGAAACATAGGGGATGTGCGGCGCCCCTGTATGTAGGTGTGCCACGATGTTCAGATATTTTTTGCGTTGCGGTGCTCACTGGAGCTTGCTTTCTTGGCCTGTAGATGGATCTGGTTGGACCGGTTTTTTGATGTGAATCCATGGGTGGGTCGCGTGCCGTATTGAGTGCGGCGCCCTTTGTCACTTGAGGTCGATCGTGGGGTCGTCTATCCGACCTGGTGGCTTCCTTGTCTTTTGACTGTGGGGGCTCTAAGGCCTCTTCATAAAATTCCGATAGTAATTTCCGCTTCGGATAGCTCTTTGTGTGATGACTGTTGCCGTACTTATGTGCGGTATTGAGTACTTTGCCCCATCTGATGCTGAGTGCATCTTCCGCTATTTTGAGCTTCCGCTTCTGCTTTTTCAGGCTACACGCAGTGGCGACGAGCCTTTGGTGGAGGTTCTGGTGCTCCAGCGACTTGTCCGGCGTGAGGTCGTCCGGACTATTATCTTTGCCGGGGACGGATTGTTCGGTTTGTCCGCCCTGTTTGGACGGTTGCTCGATGGCATGTTCGTCTTCCATTGATTCGCCCTGCTCTATGGCTGGGTCTCTGTCGAGGTGGGGCTTGGCACGGCGCTTACACTACCGCTTTGATTGTTTTTCGAGGGAACGATCCCTGGTTGCGCCCTTTTGATCCTCGCCATTGCTTCTTTTAGGTGTGTCCACCATGTATATATCGTGTGATGAGGTGATTGTCCGGTGCTCTATAGGCGCTGGTTCTCGATTGTCTCCTTCATCGGCATCCATACCGTCGATGTCTTCGGAGTCGTAGTCGAGCATGTCGGTTAGATCGTCAACAGTGGTTGTGAAGTGGGTGGTGGGCGGGGTTCGAATTTCTTTGTCATCCGCGTCCCAACCTCACTGACCATAGTCCGGCCAGGGCTCTCCTGACAAAGAGAGAGACTTTAGTGAATTTAGGATGTCACCAAAGGGCGAGTGCTGAAAGATGTCCGCGGTGGTGAACTCCATGATCGGAGCCCAATCGGGTTCGATCGGAAGGGGTGCGGGAGATTCGGAGTCCGGAAAGGAGTCCGGCACCTTGGAGTCACATGCCTCACAAAGGACTAGGCCAGTATCCGGCTCGATCTCCATAGAAATTGCGGCTCCTGGGGCGGCGTCCAACCGTCCGTCCCCGACTGGCGTGGTCGGCACCGAGGTAAGGGTCGGAGCAGACACCTGAGCGGCGCTCTGGGCGCTGTCCGGCGGCAGAGCTAGATCATACCCATCATGACAGTGCGACGTGCTTGGCCGTGGCTCGAATCCGTCGGAGATCAAGTCCCCGTGGGTGTCGGCCGTGTAGTTTAAGCTTCCAAATCTGACCTGATGGCCAGGGGCGTAGCTTTCGATCTGCTCTAGATGGCCAAGCGAATTGGCCCCCAGTGTGAAGCTGCCGAACACGAAGATCTGTCCACGGAGGAAAGTCTCACCCTGGACCGCGTTGTGGTTGATGATCGAAGGAGTCATCGGGCCTAAAGGTGATGGCACAGAGGATCTCTCAATGAAAGCACCACTGTCGGTGTCAAAACCGGGGGATCTCGGGTAGGGAGTCCCGAACTGTGCGTCTAGGCGGATGGTAACAGGAGACAAGGGACACGATGTTTTTAACCAGGTTCGGGCCCTCTCGATGGAGGTAAAACCCTACTCCTGCTTGATTAATGTTGATGATATGGGTAATAAAAGAGTTGATCTACCACGAGATGAGAGAGGCTAAACCCTAGAAGCTAGCCTATGGTATGATTGTTGTTCGTCCTACGGACTAAAACTCTCCGGTTTATATAGACACCTGAGAGGGCTAGGGTTACATAGAGTCGGTTACAATGGGAGGAGATCTTCATATCATATCGCCAAGCTTGCCTTCCACGCCAAGGAGTCTTCAATCTTGTATCTTCATAGTCCGGGAGTCCGGCCAAAGGTCATAGTCCGGCCATCCGGACACCCCCTAATCCAGGACTCCCTCACCCTCCGTGGTGGATTCCCCCTCCGGCGGAGCTCTGGAACAGCCCCAAGATGGGATCTCGTGGATATAGAAGGTTGCGGCAGTGGAATTAGGTTTTTGGCTCCTTGTTCTGATCGTTTGGGGATACATAGGTATATATAGGAGGAAGTAGTACATCGGTGGAGCAACAGGGGGGCCACGAGGCAGGGGGCGCGCCCTAGGGGGGAGCGCCCCCCCACCCTCGTGACCGACTCTTTTGTTCCTTGGAGCAGGGTCCAAGTCTCCTGGATCACGTTCTGTGAGAAAATCACGTTCCCGAAGGCTTCATTCCGTTTGGACTCCATTTGATATTCCGTTTCTTCAGAACACTAAAATAGGCAAAAAACAACAATTCTGGGTTGGGCCTCCGGTTAATAGGTTAGTCCCAAAAATAATATAAAAATGGCAAATAAAGCCCAATATAGTCCAAAACAGTAGATAAAGTAGCATGGAGCAATCAAAAATTATAGATATGTTGGAGACGTATCAGCGTGCGACCCTACGAGTTAGGGAACATGTAGACATGACCTAGACTCCTCTCCGATCAATAACCAATAGCGGGACCTGGATGCCCATATTTATTCCCTGGAATTCAGCAAAGATCTTTATCGGTTGAACCATGATTCAAGGATTCACTTAATCCCGTATACAGTTCCCTTGATCCGGTGATATGTTACTTGCCCGAGATTCGATCATTAGTATCTCCATGCCTTATTCAATCTCGTTACCGCCAAGTCTCTTCACTCATTCTGTAATACAAGATCCCGTGACTAAACTTATTAGTCACATGAAGCTTCTTATGATGTTGTATTATCTAGAGGGCCCAGAGATATCTCTACATCATATGGAGTGACAAATACCAGTTTCGATCCATGCAACTCAATAGACACCTTTGAAGATACCTGTAGAGGACCTTTATGATCACCCAGTAATGAAGTGATCTTTGCTAGCACATAAAGTATTCCTCTCGTGTCCGGGAGTGGCATGATCTCAGGATCTAAGGAAGTAATACTTGACATGAATAAAGCTATAGCAAAAATAAATGATATGATCTAATGCTAAGCTTATGGTTGGGTCTTGTCCATCACATCATCTCCTAATGATGTGATCCCGTTGTAAAATGACAACCCATGTATATCATTCGGAAACCTTAACATCTCTGATCAACGAGCTAGACTAGTATAGGCTTACTAGGGAAACAGAGTAGTTTATGTATTCACACATGTATTCAAGTTTCTGGTCAATTAAATTCTGGCATGAATTATAAACATTTATCATGAATGGGAAATATGATAATAATTAATTTATTGTTACCTCTAGGGCATATTTCCAACAGTCTCCCATTTGCACTGGATTCAATAATTTATATTACATAGTAATGAATCTAACATACATGGTGTCTTGGTGTTGATCATGTTTTGCGTGTGGAAGAGGTTTAGTCAAAGGGTCTGCTACATTCAGATCCGTATGTACTTTGCAAAGTTCTATGTCTTTATACTTAATGTAATTATGGATGGAGTTAAGGCAACATTTGATGCACTTGGTCTTCTTGTGAAACCTGGGCTCCTTGGTAATGCAAATGGCACTAGTGTTGTCACAAAATATAGTCATTGAATCTGATGCACTAGGTATCACCCCCTAGGTTGGATATGAACTCCTTCATCTAGACCCCTTCTTGCGCTGCTTCTGAAGCAGGTATATACTCCGCTTCACATGTAGTCCCGCTACGACGCTCTTCATAGAACAACACCAACTTACTACTCCACCATTCAAAATAAATACGTATCTGTTTGTGACTTCAAGTCATCCGGTTCAGTGTCAAGCTAGCATCGACATAACCATTTACGATGAGTTGTTCATCACCTCCATAAATGAGAAACATGTCCTTAGTCCTCTTTAGGTACTTAAGGATATTCTTGACCGATGTCCAATACTCGTGGATTACTTTAGGACCTCCCTGCCACACTTATGGCAAGGTACACGTCAGGTATGGTACACAACATGGCATACATTATAGATCCTATGGCTGAGGCATAGGGTGTGACTTTCATCCTTTCTCTTTTTATGCCATGTTAAGGCTTTGAGTTTGACTCAACTTCACACCTTGAACCACATGCAAGAACCATTTCTTTGACTGTTCCATTTCGAACTTCTTCAAAATCTTGTTAAGGTATGTGCTTTGTGAAAGCCCTATCAAGCGTCTCGATCTATCTCTATAGATCTTGATGCCCAATATGTAAGCATGTTCACCTAGGTCTTTCATTGAAAAACTCTTGTTCAAATAACCCTTTATGCTTTCTAGAAATTCTATATCATTTCCAGCCAATAATATGTCATCCACATATAGTATTTGAAATGCTATAGAGGTCGGACTCTCTTTCTTGTAAATACAGGCTTCTTCGTAAGTTTGTATAAAACCAAAAGCTTTGATCACCTTATCAAAGCGTATGTTCCAACTTGGAGATGCTTTCACTAGTCCATATATGGAGCACTGGAGCTTGCATACCTTTTTAGCATCCTTAGGATCGACAAAACCTTCCGGTTGCATCATATACAACCCTTCCTTAAGGAATCCATTAGGGAACATTGTTTTGATGTCCATCAGTCAGACTCCATAGTCGTAATATGCAACAATTGCTAACATAATTCTAATAGACTTTAGCATTTCCACGGATGAGAAAGTCTCATCATAGTCAACCCCTTGAACTTGTCGGAAACCCTTTGCGACAAGTCGAGCCTTATAGACAGTGACATTACCATCTGCGTACGTCTTCTTCTTGAAGATCCTTTTGTTCTCAATGGCTTGCCGGTCATCGGGCAAGCCCACCAAAGTCCATACTTTGTTTTCATACATGGATCCTATCTTAGATTTGATGGCCTCAAGCCATTTCTAGGAATTCAGGCTCATCATTACTTCTTCATAGTCTGTAGGTTCGCCATTTTCTGACGACATGACTTCTAGGACAGGGTTACCGAACCACTATGGCGCGGAACGTACCCTGGTTGACCTACAAAGTTTAGTAGTAACTTGATCCAAAGTTTTAAGATCATCATCATTAGCTACCTCTGGGTTAGTATAGGCATCACGGGAACTATTTTCTGTCATGTGCTACTTTCCAATTTGAGAGAAGGTATGATTACCTCATCAAGTTCTACTTTCCACCCACTCACTTCTTTCGACAACAACTCCTTCTCTAGAAAGGACCCATTCTTAGCAACAAAAATCATGCCCTCGGAACTGTGATAGAAGATATGCCCAATGGTTTCTTTAGGGTATCCTATGAAGACACACTTTTCTGCTTTGGGTTAGAGCTTCAGGCTGAAGCCTCTTGACATAAGCGTCGCATTCCCAAACTTTAAGAAACGATAACCTGGGTTTCTTGCCAAATCATAACTCATACGGTGTCGTATCAATGGATTTAGATGGTTACCTATTTAAATTTAATGAGGGTGTCTCAAATGCATAACCCCAAAAAGATAGTGGCAAATTGGTAAGAGACATCATAAAATGCACCATATCCAATAAAGTATGATCACGACATTTGGACACACCGTTATGCTGTGGTATTCTAGGTGGTCTGAGTTGTTACACAATTGCACATTGTCTTAAATGTGTGCCAAACTCGTAACTCAATATTCACCTGCATGATTAGATCGTAGAAATTTTATTTTCTTGTTACAATGATGCTCCACTTCATTATGAAATTCTTTGAAGTTTTCAAATGTTTCAGACTTGTGTTTCATTAATTAAATATACCCATATCTACTTGTCGGGGAAACTGATCCACGAACACCTATGGGACCGGCGGACCGAGCCCCTTTCGGTTCGGCGGGGGGCGGAGATCACACGAAGAGCGGATCGAGGCGAAGCACACGAGCAGTTTACCCAGCTTCCGAGCTCTCTAGAGAGATAACACTCCTACTGCTGCTTGTCTGACTGTATTGAGTTCTTGCTCGGGTGCACTGAGTGCTACAGTACACACGAGACCGAGCGTGAGTGTTTTCTGGTTTTCGAACCCCCTTCTACGTTGCGCATGGGCATCCTTTTATATGCTCAAGGGGTCACCGACAGGTGGCAACGTAGGCAAGGGTAAAAATGGAAAAAGAGGGGTGGTTGGTACAGTTACTTGCATAGTACATCCTACCTAACCCTGACGGCAGGGGACAAGGGCATTAAATGCCCGTCCACGTCGCCCAAACAGTGCAGAAAAGGACTGTCAGGGGCGCCACCGCTTGCCACGATGGCAATCTTGTCAGCGTCGCATGCCACCATGCACCGCTGGCTGCACAGCCTCTCGCCACGCGTACCTGGAAAGGCCCCAGGGTGACACGTTGGTGGATGTGCTGGAGCGTGGGTACAGAGTGGTCGCTTGCCGCGGCAAGCGCCTCGCGGTCGTTGTCTTGTCTTATCCGGAAGCTTGTCGCTCACCGGGCCTTACCGGGACTCGTGGCGTGTCACGGCAAGTTCCTTGAGATGCCTTGGTTGGCCTTCCTGGCAAGCTCCTCTTGCCGGGGCCTTGTCTTCTTGGCCTAAATACTTTGTTCTTGAATGGCTCCAAAGGAACCACGGAGGACCTTGGCGGTCACCCGGCAAGCCTTGCCGCGGGGCGCTGCAACTGCCCGTGCACAAGTTCGGGATACTAGGGTACCCCTACTCTAGTACACCGACAGGAGCCCTCGGGCCTGGGCCACAGACGGTGCCGAGCGCTGTTGGGCCAGGCCCAAAACAGGGCACGGGCACGCGTGGCCTGGTTTATGCCGTATCTTACTCTGTATCCGCCGCGCCCTCCCCGAACGGCACGCGTTGAATGCGGTGTCGTGGGAGAGATCGTGGGTGGTTTCTTTATTTTGAAGGACGAAACGTCCGCCCCCTCCCTCTTTATAAGCAGGGGAAACAAGGGCAGTTCGCCCATCTCGCCGGTTGTTACTCCAACTTCACAAATCTCCGCCGCTCCCCCCTTCTTCCCGAAGCTGAAAGGGAGCAGCGCTCCGCCCCCCATTGCCACCAGCACCACCAACGCCGCCGATCTCCCCCACCACCTTCGCCATGGCTCCGAAAGCCGACAAGGGGAAGGGCGTGAAATCGGTCGAGGCGCAGCGGCTTGCGGCATTGCGGAATGAGCGGGCCATCTTCCCCCCTCAGCTTGGCACGAAGGAGCTGAGGGAGTACTACTACCTCTTCTGGTCGACGGAGACGCGAGCGCATCCGCGCACGAGGGTACTCCCGGCCGCTGCTTCGGAACTAGCTCCAAACGGGTACCCCTTCTTCGCGCTGTTCTTCTACTGCGGGCTCTGCCCGCCCTTCTCTGAATTCTTCTGCGACATCATGAACACCTACGGATTCCGCCTCCTTGACTTCACCCCCAACGCCGTTCTGACCATGGCAGTTTTCGCACATCTCTGCGAAAACTTTGTCGGAGTCCATCCAAACGTAGGCCTTTTTCGCCACTTCTGTATGCCCCGAGTCGAGAGAGGAGAGCCTCTTGCCGGCGGGATCGCCTGGATCTCGAGAGTCGGCAAGAAGGAAGCTTATCTGGAGGGAGAGCTCCGCAGCAAGTGGGAGGAATGGAGAGCAGAGTGGTGTTGGATTGTCGAGGAGAATCCGCAGCCATTTACTGCCCTGTGCCAAGCCCCAATAGTGTGTGGCAATGACTGGAGCAACGTGGCCCCGGAAGACGACAGGCTGAAGATTGCCGTCACCCGGATCCTACGCCTCAGGCTTGCCGGGCTCACCATAGGCGCTGTTGGCACAGATTTTCTTCGTTGTCGCATCGCCCCCCTGCAGGAGAGGAGGAGACCCGCCTCGGAGTTTTAGAACTCGGCGGATATCATGAGGCTGCGCCCGGGCCTCAACTTCAACTTCACCGTTCTGGAGCTGGATGCGATGCTCCTGGAGCTGTTCAAGCGCGATCCTCAACATCCATTCATGTTGCCGAGGAGGGTCGTTCCGTTGTGCAACAACTCTTCGCTCGACCGCATCCGCGCAATGATGCCGTTGTGCGACTCGCACGGCATCGTCCCGACTTGGCAAGAGCCTGCAGATGACGTCGTGCGGGATTTCTTTGACGGCTTGGTAGAAGTGCCGGTCCATGCTGATGAACAGAAGAGCCTCACCTACGACACCACCGATGATGAGATGCAGCGCATCGTTACCAGGCTGGAGGAGGCGGCTGCAGCCGCTGCCGCGGGTGAGTTTGGGTTCATCGTGGAGGAGGTAGAGGCAGCAGAGGCGGCAAGCCTTGCCGAGCGCGAGGAGTTCGCCGGCGAGGAAGAGCTGGCCGGGCCTGAAGCTGAGCCGAGAGAGCCCGGTGAGGGAGAGCTCGTCGGGCCCGAACCTTCAGACAGCCTGCCGCAGGCGGAGCCCCCAGCCCCGCCAAGAAGGCGTATCCGCAAGGCCGCGGACGTAGCGGGACGGGAGACGAGCCAACAGCCGCCGAGCCGCGCGACACACTCTACCGCGGCAAGCACCGTTGCCACGGGAGCGCCTCACGCCGCTGCGGCAACTGGAGCGGGGTCTTCCCGGTCCGCCGCTACTGCTCCTGCGAAGCGGGCAAGGGAACCTACTCCTCCGCCTCGTCGCACCGGAGGTGAGCCGGACTTCGATCTCTCCGCGTTCAGCTCCGACGAGGAAGAAGAAGAGTAACATTCCTTGCTATTCTTGTAGTTCTTCAATTTTGTTGCTTTGTCTTGTATCTGACTTGCTTCATTCTGAACCTACTCCTTTTTAGGACACTGGCCCAGAGAGCGGCGAAGAGAGCCAAGGCCCCGGTGATTGTCATCGAGGACGACCCCACCGCGACGGCAGAGGACATGTTCGAGACCACCTTGTCGGACCCGGCAACCATTCCTCAAAGCAGCCCCCAGCCCAGCCCTCCACGTAAGTATATGGTTTACTTCATGCTGTCAGGCGCGCATGGGTGCTCTCTCTTTGCTGATATCTGATTGTTGGTTGGTGTAGGAGCAGAGCAGCCTCACCAGGAGTGCCCGGAAGCCGCTCCTGAAATGCCTTCTGCTTCGACTACACCGCCAAGGGAGGCTTCCCCGGCAAGGGAGCATTCTCCGGCAAGGGAGAATTCTCCGGCAAGGGACAGTTCTCCGGCAAGGGACAACACCAGCGACCCTCCGGTGATTGAGGCCACGACCGCAGATCCTAGCACAGGTACCCCTTTTGCTTGAGAACTTCCCTTGGGTTCTTCTTCTTCTGATTTTATTTTTGGATAATTGCTTGATTTCTCTCCCTTTTTCCGTTCGTCAGATCCATCTGCCGTGGAGCCAATGGATACCGAGGCCGCTGGCGAGGAGAACGCTGAGGAGAATGCGCGCAACAACGCCGACGACGCAGTTGCCACCGAAGGGGAGGCCGGTGCTGATGATCCCGCCGGCGAAGAGGCCGCCAAGGCTGCTGCCGCAGAAGCTGGCGAGGGGTCCGGTGATCGCACTGACGGCCCCGAGGCCGCAGGAGCGCCAGGCGCTGCGCTGACCACCGATCCCTCCGCCGCTGCTGCAGAGCCAGGCTCCGAGGAGACCCAGCCCGGCGCCTACTTGAAGGCCGGCGATGGCATCTTCATCAAGCTCCCCTGGGCGTCAAGCTCCAGGGCGCCTGCCGAAGGAGAGACTTTGGATGGAGAAGTGCTCGCCTCCGCTGGGCTGATGCTGCTTGACGCGCCAAGCAGCAGCAGCGACGAGCCTGAGGAGGAGCGGCTGCTGCGGAAGCTGCTGTCGCTCTACCGCGCCCGACAAGCAAAGCTGGCATCCCGAGAAGCACTTGTCACGAAGGCGGGAGTGGATATCGAGAAGCGTGCGGAGGAGCTCCGGGGTCTCAGGCAGGAAGCTCTCCGGTCCCTGGCGGAGGAGCGGGAGCAACTTCTCGAGGAGCGGAAAGCCTTCCTCCTCGAGAAGGCTGAAGTTGAAGAGAAGCAATGGCTTGTCGCCGAAAATCTATTTGCGCAGGAAGGAGAGTTGGCGCAGCGCAAGGTGAACCTTGACAGCCACGAGGAGGAGCTTGTCGCGCGTGAGCAAGCAATCAGCGGGGCTCTCAAGGAAGCAAGGGATGCTACCGCAGCTGCCGAGGCCGCCGAGAAGGAGCTGGAGACGAGGGTGGCGCAGCTGGAAGCCGATCTCAGGGCGAGCGGCGAGGAGCTTGCCGCGCTCAAGCGTGAGCGCGAGAAGGACGCTGCCGCTCATGGTGAGCTGCAGGGTCTTCTCGCTGAGAGAAGCAAAGAGCTCAGCGCCGCCAAGGATTCCAATGCAGATCTCGAGTTGAAGTTGGCTACTTTGACTCAGACGCTGGACAGCGCCAGGGAGCGGGAGGTGGCCTTGTCGGAGAAGATCAAGGCCGACGAGGCGCTGTTGGCGAGTGCCGCTGCCGCCCACGACGCTTTCAGGGAGACCGTGGAGCACTGGACCGAGGGTCTTGTGGATCTTGCCGCAGCCATCGACGGAGAGTTGGCGCAGTTGGGGATGGAGGAGCTCGGGTACTCCTCCGACGAGCACCTCCAACCCAGCGCCAAGCTTAGCTTGTTCTTCAAAGGCGTGGCGACGGCCCTCCAGCGACTCCAGGAGAAGATCCCAAAGCAGCTGGCCGACGAGTCGCGCAAGATCTGCGCGGGAGTTCTTCAGAAGGTGCTGGTGAAGGTGGCCTTCCGCAACCCAAGCCTCAACCTCACCAACGTCCTCAGGTCCTTGCCGCCGGATGCTGATCTGGAGGCGCTCAAGGCCCTTGTCGCACCCATTGTGGACAAGGTGAGCGAAGTCAAGAGGGTTGAGGGCGATCGCGTAGACTAGGCCGCCCGTTTTCTCTTTTTTCCTTGTCGCTGTTGGTCATGTCATGAGAACAATCTGTTAGAGCTGCGACAAGTTATCTTGTAATATAACTCTATTTTGGGTAGAGGTTGCTGTGTTATTTCCTTTACTTGATTCCTTCCTTTGTATGTTTTTGCCCTACGCTTTTAGGGAACTTGTCGGCGCAGGCACCTGAGCCGCGAGCGCTGAGTGCGGGACGTCAGCAGCCTGCTAGCGGTGCCACTTCCGACAAGAAACCTTGTCGCAACTAGTCGCAGCTCACTTAAGTTGTTGAGCGGACTCAAAACAAAGTAAGGGCGCAACTAGCTACGAGTTGGTTCCTCCGCGCACAGGTTTCCCATACAAAGTACGGTCGTTCGAGGAAGATAACTTAAAAATTTAAAAACTGATTGCTCAAACTTTGGCAACTTAGCTTTTCTGTCACTTGCTTTCCGGTAAGGCGAAAACTTGCTTGAACGACACCTGGTCCACACCATTATCTTCTCCTTTCCCCCCGGCAAACTTGTGTGCGAGGGAACCTTCCTTTCCTTTTTGAGAAAAAGAAAGAAGAGAAAATAAAGATATGGAGCCTTACGGCTTGTTATTGCTTACCGGGGTATGTGCTGCACAAAGTGTCAGATAACGCATGCAAAGTAAAAAGCATGAAATTGACAAGATGTGTGGAGCACATGAGCTTTACTTATGCACGGGGTCTGCGCCCGGCTTTGTACAAAGGATTACGTGCAACATCGGCAAGACTTGTACAAAAGGTGGTTGCCGGAACAGGTTCCGGCAACCGCGCCTTACGGGTAAAACTTACGAAGATGCTCAATGTTCCAGGAGTTGTTCACCGGACTGCCATCTTCGGTCTCAAGGCGGACAGTGCCAAGCCTAGTGACTCGTTTCACCCGATAAGGGCCTTCCCACTTCGGCGTCAACTTGTTGGAATTCTTGGCGGACTGAACGCGCCGAAGAACAAGGTCGCCTTCCTCGAGACTTCTGGCACTAACTTTGCGGCTATGGTAGCGGCGCAAAGCTTGCTGGTATCGAGCAGCTCGTACAGCAGCCTGAAGACGGTCCCCCTCAAGGAGCAGCACGTCATCTTGTCGCAGCTGCTCTTGCTCGAGCTCATCATAAGCGAGCACTCGAGGTGACCCGTATACGAGTTCCGTGGGGAGAACTGCCTCTGCTCCATAGACTAGAGCGAAAGGTGTCTGGCCAATGGCTTGATTTGGCGTCGTCCTGATCGACCAAAGAACCACCGACAGCTCCTCGATCCAGTTCTTTCCGCACTTGTGCAGCCTATCGAAAGTTCTGGTCTTGAGCCCGCGCAGCACTTCAGCATTTGCCCTCTCCGCTTGACCGTTGCTTCTCGGATGAGCAACAGAAGCGAAGCAGACCTTGGCGCCAAGATCTTGGACGTACTGCATGAAGGTGCGGCTCGTGAATTGCATGCCATTGTCGGTAATGATCCTGTTAGGGATCCCGAAGCGGCAAACAATCGACCTGAAGAACTTGACTGCTGACTGTGCTGTCACCTTCCTCACTGCTTCCACTTCCAGCCACTTTGTGAACTTGTCGATTGCAACGTACAAGTACTCAAAGCCCCCGACAGCTCGGGGAAAGGGGCCGAGGATGTCGAGCCCCCAGACCGAAAATGGCCAGGATAAAGGGATCGTCTGGAGAGCTTGAGCTGGCTGGTGTATCTGCTTGGAATGGAACTAGCACGCTTCACACTTGGTTACTTGTGCAGTCGCATCCTGGAGGGCTATCGGCCAAAAGAAACCTTGCCGGAACGCTTTGCCGGCTAGTGCTCTTGCGCCAATGTGGTGACCACATATGCCTCCATGTATCTCTGCCAACAGCTCTTGTCCTTCTTCCCGGTGAATACACTTCAATTTCACGCCGTTGAGTCTTCTTCTGTACAGTGTGCTGTCGACAAACTGGTACATACTTGACTGCTGGGCTACTCTTTCCGCTTCTTCTTGCTCATCGGGATGTTCTCCTGTCTGAAGGAAACGGACAATCTTCTGTGCCCATGCTGGAGCTTGCGGCTCGACAACTAGGACTAAAGGCACATCTGCTGCTGCGGGAACATCCGCTTCTACGGCGAGAACATGTGGCTCAGCCGGAGCTTGATGTTCCCCGGCAAGCTTGCCGGAGCAAAACTTGTCGGGAGCGTCTGCTTCAATGGAACAAACCCTAGGGCTTGCCGGAGCAGACTGATCCTCAGCACCCTTGGTGTTGATTTTGATGACCTTCTTGGCGGCGGCTTCGGGGAGCTCTCCCGGAAAATAGTCACCAGTAATCAACTTTCTCTTCTTGCTTTGTCCAGTTGATGGCGTTACGGATGGTTGAGTCAGCTTGAGCACAAAGATCCCTGGTTCCACAGGTAACTTAAGTGCAGCGCACTTCGACAGGCCATCGGTGATGTCATTCTGAGCTCTTGGAACATGTTCCATCTGTAGGCCGTCAAAGCGCTCTTCTAGCTTTCTCACTTCATCAACGTAAGCTTCCATCAACGGACTCTGATAATTCTTGTTCACTTGGCGGACGACAAGCTGTGAGTCACCCCTGACAATGAGCTACTTGATCCCAAGGTCTGCTGCGATCTTGAGACCGGCAAGCAAACCTTCATACTCTGCAGTATTGTTTGTTGCTTGCTCCTTGGGAAAGTGCATCTGGACTACGTACTTGAGGTGCTCTCCGGTGGGTGCGACAAGCAGTACGCCCGCACCGGCGCCTTGCAGCGAGAAAGCACCATCAAAGTACATCAGCCACTCTTTGCTTGCTTCCTTGACGGGGATGCTCGTCTCTGGAATTTCTTCATCTTGTGTTGGCGTCCATTCTGCTATGAACTCTGCCAATGCTCTGCTTTGGATGGTTGAAGTGCTCTCAAACTTGAGGCCAAAGCTTGATAGTTCCAGTGCCCACTCGACAATCCTGCCTGTCGCTTCTGGATTCTGCAGTATCCTCTTCAGCGGAAAACGAGTGACGACTGTGATCTCATGTGCTTGGAAGTAATGGTGCAGCTTTCTCGAGGCTATGAGAAGGCCGAAAAGCAATTTCTGCACACCAGAGTACCTTGACCTAGCCCCCTGCAGAAGGGAACTGACAAAGTAAACTGGGCGCTGCACCATCCTTTTCTGCATCTTCTCATGCTCCCGCGCAGATCCATCTTTGTCGGGACCAGAGCTTGCCGGCGAAGTCCCCTGCTTGTCGCTGGATGCATCTGCCTTGGTTGCTGGCTCATCATCTGCCTCCCTCTCCGCTACTAACGCAGCACTAACCACTTGATTGGTTGACGCTATATATAGCAGCAACTTCTCTTGTGGCTTAGGTGCGACAAGTGTTGGAGTGGAGGACAGGTATCTCTTCAAGTTCTGCAGCGCAGCCTCCGCCTCCGGAGTCCATTTCATTGGAGCTGCCTTTTTCAAAATTTTGAAAAATGGCAGGGCGCGCTCAGCAGACCTAGAGATAAACCTGCTGAGAGCAGCTACGCAACCGGCAAGTCTTCGTACATCCTTGACGCTCTTTGGTGCTTCAATCTGCTCAATGGCCTTGATCTTGTCGGGATTGGCTTCAATTCCCCGCTGAGACACGAAGAACCCGAGAAGCTTGCCGGAAGGGACTCCAAACACACACTTCTTGGGGTTAAGCTTGAGGTTGATCTTGCGCAGACTTGCAAAGGTTTCGTCTAAATCTTGAATCAGAGTCGCCTTGTCCTTGCTCTTGACCACTATGTCATGCATGTAGGCTTCCACATTTCTGTGCATTTGCGGCTCAAAAGCATCATGGACTACCCTTGCAAATGTTGAACCAGCATTCTTTAAACCAAAAGGCATCCGTACGAAACAGTATGTGCCACATGGGGTGATGAAATGGTCTTCTCCTCATCCTCTTCTGCCATGAAGATCTGATGGTATCCTGAGTATGCATCAAGAAATGAAAGCAAGTCACATCCGGCTGTGGAGTCAACAATCTGGTCGATGCGCGGCAAGGGAAATGGGTCTTTGGGACAAGCTTTATTAACATCGGTAAAGTCGATACAAAGCCTCCATTTCCCGTTTGCCTTACGCATGACTACAGGATTGGCCAACCACGTAGGATGGAGCACTCCTCTGACAAGGCCTACTGCTTCCAATTTCCTGATCTCTTCTGCAATGAATTCTTGGCGCTCCACTGCCTGTTTCCTGACTTTCTGCTTGACGGGCCGCGCATGAGGACAGACGGCAAGATGGTGCTCGATTACTTTCCTAGGAACACTGGGGATGTCAGACGGTTGCCATGCAAACACGTCGATGTTCGCCCGCAGGAAAGCAACGAGCGCGCTTTCCTATTTAGGGTCGAGAGTGACGCTGATGGTGAAGGTACCACCAGTGCCATTCTCCTTGGCGGACACCTTCTTGGTCTCTGGTGGAGCTGCCATTGTGTTCTTACACTTGCCGGTGGAGCTCGATGGTGCGTCCTCAACGGTAGCGCAGCACTCCGAAGAGGTGCGCTTGCAGGAGTGGGCATCAGAACTCTTGCCGGACATGGTCTTCTTCTTCGCCCCGGGAGCTTCAACGGCAAGTGATTTGCGATCTGTTGCTGCTGCTGCTTCCCGGTAGATCTTGTCGGCGCAGATAAGAGCATCCTTCTTGTCGCCAGGGACAGAAATGACACTTATCGGGCCTGGCATCTTCAGTACGTTGTATGCATAGTGAGAGGCTGCCATGAATTTGGCGAGTGCTGGACGGCCGAGTATCCCATTGTAAGGTAATGGAAAATCAGCAACATCAAAAGTGACCCTCTCAGTCCTGAAGTTCAACTCGCTGCCAAATGTTACCGACAACGTGATCTTTCCCTTCGGCCTGCTCCTTCCCGGATTGATTCCTTGGAATGTGCCGGTCTCTTCGAGCTCGCTATCAGGGATCTGGAGTTTCTGGAGCACCGCGGAGGAGATCAGGTTCAAGTCGGCCCCGCCGTCAACTAGCATCTTACTGACTTTGAGGTTGCGGATAGTTGGTAAAACCAACATCGGCAAGCACCCGACCGCAGTTATGCGATCAGGGTGGTCCTCAATATTGAAGATGATAGGCGTGCTGGACCATTTCAGAGGCTTGCGTGACTCGACGGGTGGTTCTGCTGCATTGACTTCTCGCACCCACTGCTTGAGCTGGCGGTGTGAAGTATGCAGAGAAGCACCACCGTCAACGCACAGGACCTCTGTGGCTTTCTGGAACTCCTGCTCATCGGTCTCGTCATCATCCACATCTTCATCGTCGTCGTCATCTTCATCCTTGTCGCGGCCGCAGGGAGGTCTGTCTCCTTGCCGCTGCTTGGCCTTGCCGTGGCGTCCTCCTCGGCCGGGATGTTTCTTGCCGGCTCCTCCAGCACCTTCCTGGGCTTTCTCCTTGTCGCGTCACTCGTATTCAGCCTTTTGCTGCTCGACAAGCTGCTCGACCTTCTTGCAGCTCTGGAGGTCATGGCCCTTGGTGCGGTGGATCTTGCAGTACTGCTTGTTGGTGCTGTCCTGCTTGTCGGCGACCGCCACAGCCTGGTGTTTGGTGCCCGCGGCAATCTCCTTGTCGGAGCCACAAGCTTTGGCTTTCTTGCCGGACTGCTCAACGACTAGCACCTCTTTGCCTTTCTTCTTCTTGTTGTTCTGCCGCCGGTTTTTCCTTGCCGGGGCAGTCTCCTCACTATCAGATCCCCCTGCTCCTATATTCTCTCCGGGAAGTTTCCTCCCTTCCTCAGCACATGCACACTTGTCGGCCAGGGCGAATAGCTCACTGACGTCTCTGATCTTGCACATCGCCATCTCCTCCCGCATCCTGCGGTTTCGCATGTTCTGATGGAACACGCTGATTACCGTGGCAGGGTGGACATCTGGGATGTTGTGCTGCACGCGGCTGAATCTCTGAATGTACTTGCGCAGGGGCTCTCCTTCCTTCTAGGCGAGCAGATGAAGATCGCTCTCTTGGCCATGAGGCTTGTGGCCGCCTGTAAAGGCGCCGACAAACTGATGGCATAGTTCTGCCCAAGAGGATATGGAGTTGTCCGGCAAGTGCATGAGCCAGGATCTGACGTTGGGTTTGAGCACCAGCAGGAAGTAGTTGGCAAGGATCTTGTCGTCCCGTCCCCCGACAGCTTGCACCGCGATGGTGTAGATGCTGAGGAACTCCGATGGATGCGACTTGCCGTCATACTTCTCTGGTACGTCTGGCTTGAAATTCTTCGTGCTGGGCCACTGGACTTCCCGCAGCTCACGAGTGAACGCAGGACAACCTACCGCGTATGGCAAGTCGCCTGGTTCCCCTGGCGCACGCATGTCGACAGAGGGCCCAGCGCGCTGGTCGGATTGACGTCGCGCTTCTCTTTGGTGCTCGATGCGAGTGCGAGTGTCTTCTTGCTGTCGTTCGTGAAGAACTTGGCGCTGATCGCGACGAGCTCATGGATCCGATGATGCAGTGGAGTCGTTGTCGAGGTGGATCCGGCGTGTCGGCGATCTTGGCCTTCGTGGTGGAGAGTGCATGGTGGTTGCACCCTTACCGGTTTCGTCGCCATCGGCTCGCTCGTGGCAGTCCTGCCGCGGCCTCGATGTACTTGGCTGCCGCGGAGTGTCGCCATTGGCGAAGCCAATGAGACTTTGAATGGTGGCCCTCCATCCGTCAATCTTGTCTTCTGTTGGAGGGTAATCCAGGAGCAGTTGAGCTCGCGCCAAAGCTTCTGCTGGAGTAGTGGGTGGCAGCGGTGAACGGTGCGAGGAGCGGAATATGCTCGGACTCCTAACTATGTTAGAAGGAGCAGTATCCTGTCCAGGCGACCGTGCCTCGCTCGTGCCAGCATGTTGCCGTGCATGCTGGTCTTGAGCACCCCGAGATCCACCAGCTTGATCTTGGCCCAACAAATGTATGGTACTGCGAGTACCATGACGCTGTCGGTCCTGCGCCTCCTGAGATGGGCACGGAACATGTACGGACGCCGAGGTCTGCGCAGCCTTGTCCTTGGACCTGGTAGCGCCGTGAGCTCCCTCGTCGATGTCCGTTCTTCCGCCAGCATCTACCTCACCACTCGTTTGCTCCGATGGTGGTGGGATCGACGTAGACGGAGCAGCTGCCGCCGAAGTCTTCTTCTTCGGTGGCATGTCGATGAAGAAGAAGATCTGGCTCGTGTGAACGCCGGATCAGGTTCACACAACCTCGACGCCCCCTACCTGGCGCGCCAAAGATGTCAGGGAAACTGATCCACGAACACCTATGGGACCGGCGGACCGAGCCCCTTTCGGTTCGGCTAGGGGCGGAGATCGCACGAAGAGCGGATCGAGGCAAAGCACACGAGCAGTTTACCCAGCTTCGGAGCTCTCTGGAGAGATAACACTCCTACTGCTGCTTGTCTGATTGTATTGAGTTCTTGCTCGGGTGCACTGAGTGCTACAGAACACATGAGACCGAGCGTGAGTGTTTTCTGGTTTTCGAACCCCCTTCTACGTTGCGCATGGGCCTCCTTTTATATGCTGAAGGGGTCACCGACAGGTGGCAATGTAGGCAAGGGTAAAAATGGAAAAAGAGGGGTGGTTGGTATAGTTACTTGCACAGTACATCCTCCCAAACCCTGACGGCAGGGGACAAGGGCATTAAATGCCCTATCCGCGTCACCCAAACAATGCAGAAAAGGACCGTCAAGGGCGCCACCGCTTGCCACGATGGCAATCTTGTCAGCGTCGCATGCCACCGCGCACTGCTGGCTGCACAGCCACTCGCCACGCGCGCCTGGAAAGGCCCCAGGGCGACACGTTGGTGGATGTGCTGGAACGTGGGTACAGAGTGGTCGCTTGCCACGGCAAGCGCCTTGCCGCGGTCGTTGTCTTGTCGCATCCGGAAGCTTGTCGCTCACCGGGCCTTGCCGGGACTCGTGGCGCGTCACGGCAAGTTCCTTGAGATGCCTTGGTTGGCCTTCCTGGCAAGCTCCTCTTGCTGGGGCCTTGTCTTCTTGGCCTAAATACTTTGTTCTTGAATGGCTCCAAAGGAACCACGGAGGACCTTGGCGGTCACCCGGCAAGCCTTGCCGCGGGGCGCTGCAACTGCCCGTGCACAAGTTTGGGATACTAGGGTACCGCTACTCTAGTACACCGACACTACTCAAATCATCTGTGAAGGTAAGGAAACAATGATATCCATCACGCGCTTCAACACTCATGGGACTACATACATTGGTATGTATTATTTCCATTAAGTTACTTGCCCATTTCATTGTTATAGAAAATAGTGTTTTAGTCATATTGCCAATGAGGCATGGTTCACATGTTTCAAATGATTCATAATCAAGTGATTCCAAAAGACCATCGGCATGGAGTTTCTCCATGCGTTTTACACCAATATGACCTAAGCGGCAGTGCCACAAGTATGTGGTGCTATCATCATTAACTTTGCATCTTTTTGCATCAATATTATGAACATGTGTATCACTACAATCAAGATTCAACAAGAATAAACCATTTACAAGGGGTGCATGGCCATAAAAGATGTTACTGATATAAAGAACAACCATTATTCTCTGACTTAAATGAATAACCATATCGCAATAAATAAGATCCAACTTTAATTTTCTTGCTTAACGTAGGCCCCAAATAATAGTTATTAAGGTTCATAACTAATCCCAAAGGTAAATGAAGAGGGAGCGTGCCGATGGTCATTACATCAACCTTGGTGCCATCTCCAACGCGCATCGTCACCTCATCCTTAGCCAGTCTCCACTTATTCCGCAGCTCCTATTCTGAGTTACAAATAGCAACCGAACCAGTATCAAATACCCAATCCTAGTCCTAATTCACTGGGGCCTGGCAGCAAGGCGGCTCATCTCCCTCACTGGTCCATGGTGTGGCGGCTTGTTGTAGTCGTCATCACTCATGCTCTCTGCGGAAGAGGAGTCGCCGCTGTTGGAGTTGCCGCGACTGTCACCAAGGGCATGTTCACCACTAGAGATGATATCTCCCTTCCGACAGTCATCGTCGTCGTCGTCGTCGTCGCTGTCGTTGTCGCTCTCGGGGTAGCACCACAGCCGCCGGCCATCTTCCCAGAAGACCCGGACGTAGAGGGTCGCCGTGCTGTCATACCTAAAGTGGAGGCTGAACCTCCCATGCAGGCCGCGCGTGCGGGCAAACAGCTACCACCCGTGGTTCAAGAACCCATGGCCAGCGGTGGTGACCTCGACATCCACCCATGAGGCCTTGCTGCAGCAGCCATCAGCCTACAACCAGAGGACACCGGATCCCCTGGCAGGCAGCGCGCCCGTGAAGAAGCGCTGAGCTGGAACCAAACGCCTACGGGCCTCTCCACCCACACCACAAATTCTGTGGACGCGTCGGCCGAGTGGGACCACGGGCGTGGTGGCTGGACGGCCGCTGCGCGCGTCCCCTCTTTGCTGTGGTCGCGTTGCCCGTGGCAACTCCCGTTGCGGGAAGGGGCACCCCCATGGCTGTCGGAGGCGGTGACGGACTTCCAGGGGGTGTGCCTACGCCCTTGAGTAGCCTCGCCAGCATTGCAGCGTAATTGCGGGACGACCATGGCCCATCTTGGGCGGCGGCGAGTCTGGTCCCTCCTTGGGGGACTTTCCCTTCTCCGCGGTGGAGAACCTCCTCACTGACACCATGGATGCTCTAGTAAGATGGTGAAACAATGAAGAAGGAGAAGCAGGGGGTGAGAAGATGAAGATGGGCTAGGGGCTTCGCACCTCTCCGATTTATAGTCAGACAAAGACTAACAGCCAGCCTCTGATGTCCCAGGCAATGATGTTTTTTCTGCATGCAACAGGCAGTTGTCAAGTCGGCCAGTTGTCGAGGCGGCATCGGGAAGTGGAGATGCCCACGTCCCATCAATCACTACATGACAGCCTAGCCCGCAGGTGATTCTGGCCCGTGGCGCTTCGCCCTTTCCCTTTGCCATCGCCTCGAAGCCAAGTCCGAGCGCGCCTTGGACCTGGGGGTACTATCGGCATTCTAGGAACCAGGGTACCCAGACTTGCCTGACTGTAGCCCACGGCATGGCTCCATCGATGGCCTGGTACGGCCCGTCTGCAACACCCTCAAGACAAGACCCTCGCGAGGGGCCAAGCCTCACAAGGGGGACGACGCTAAGACCTCCGGAGGGAGCGGCCTCCCCAGGCTGCCTCTTGAGGAGGGGAGATTTCTATGAAGGTGCCCGACCTCATGAGGTTGAGGTGACGCAAGCCATGATGACCAAGGCTAGGCGGGCACTAGCGGGCGCAGAGGAGCAGGTTTCCTATTTCGTGCTAGGGGGGCAAGCGCAGGAGCAGAGTCCCGAGGAGTTAGCCAAAGGTTTCCATTCCTGTGCAACGAGACCAGGACCGCCAGGACGGATGTCATAGCCAAGCCCACCGCAGCGTCGCGACCAGAAGCTTTGCAGGAGATGGCCACCTTTTGTCAGGATAAGATGTACTACTTGTCCCCGTTCAAATTGGCCACTATGGGATCCCTTCCCGCCTACGTTTTGGGGGAAGAGGACCAAGCCCACTATAAGTATAGGCTAGCCACCACCAAGAGGGGGGTCTATCTTCTCCCTCCTCTACTCATTCCCTCACCAGAGCAAACCTTGCGAGATTGTTCTTCCCATGTACTAGTTCATCCTTAGCACCTCGTGAGGCAAATCCACCACAAAGCAGGAGTAGGGTCTTACACCGCAAGATGGCCCAAACCTGGGTAAACTTCCGTGTCCATCTTGTTCCTTGTTCATCGAGCTAGGACGTGTGGGTGATGAACTAGTTGGCTGAAGGGGTTGAATTCTTTGAACACGCCCAGACTCCGAACCTCTCTTGGATATGCGGAGCCCTGAAGCCGACAATCACACCCGATCATCACGAGGTGCTTCGAAGCAATGAACTTTCGTAATGGTGCATACCAAGGGAGAACACTTTTATCTTTAAATTAAGCGAAGGGATCATCTTACAATCATACCATCGTCCTTAGAAAAATAAGATGCATAAAAGATAAACATCACCTGCAATCAATATATGTGACATGATATCGCCATTATCATCTTGTGCTTTTGATCTCCATATCGAAGGCACCTAGCACTCCATCGTCACCGGCATGACACCATTATCTCAATCATCGTGACACCATGTGGTTGTCTCCATGAACTATTGATTCTACGACTATTGGTAACTCATAGCAATAATGTAAAGCAATTACATGGCGTTTAATGATTGACACACATGTCATACAATAAATTAAAGACAACAACATAGCTCCTGCTGGTTGCCGTGCTCATCGACATGCAAGTTGTGAATCTATTATAAAACATGATCATCTCATACATCAACATATATCACATCACGTTTTGGCCATACCCCATCACCACATGCCCTACAAAAACAAGTTAGACGTCCTCTACGTTGTTGTTGAAATTTTTACGTGGTTGCTAGGGAAAACTATAAGAATCTTTCGTATCTAGGCAAAACCACAAGGTGATATACGAGTTTCCATTTAACCTTATACAAGGACCGCCATTGTCAAATAAAATTGAACTAAGTTGGGAGAGACAGACACCTGCAAAGCCACTTTTATGCAATACAAGTTGCATGTAAGTGAGTGGAACCGGTCTTTTGTGCGTGTACAAGTAAGGTTGGTCTGAGCCACTTCATCCCACAATACTGTCGAATCCAAATAAGGCAAAGGAAGTAAGAGATTTGAACATCAATGCCCACAACCTCTTTCTGTTCTACTCATGCATATACATCCACGCATAAACCTAGCTCAAGAGCCACTGATGGGGAACAAAGCATAAAAATATAAAAATCCTATGACCACCCAAGATCTAATCTAGGTGATGTGTAGCAATGATAGGGGAGTGTGTCTACATACACTTTGCGACTGAAAGAATTAGTGTCGTAACGTGGTTAATGTAGTCGTACTCTTCATAATCCAATCACGATCCAATTTGATCTAGTGCTGAATGAGGGAGTCCTGGATTCGGGGGTCCTTAGGTGTCCGGCCTAGGAGTATGGGCCGGTTGTATGCACCGTACAAGATCAAGGTGAAGATTATCCTCCATGTCCATATGGGACTTCTCCATACATGGACAACAAGATTAGAGTTCGGAAGTTTCCTTCCCCGATGAACCGACCTTGTACAAACCCTAGGCCCCTGTGGTGTGTATATAAACTCGAGGGGTTAGACCGTAGAGGCTATTTTCTTCTTTACCGTCATTGGAATATTTATAGGATAGACATCTAGGGTTTAGCCATTACGATCTCGAGGTAGATCAACTCTTGTAATCTCCACACTCGTCGAATATAATCAAGAAGGAGTAGGGTTTTACCTCCCTTAAGAGGGCTCGAACATGGGTAAACTCTGTGATCCCTGGTCCCCTATTACCATTGATCCTTAGAAGCAAAGCTTGGGCCCCCTACCCGAGATCTGCCGGTTTTGACACCGACTTGGTGCTTTCATTGAGAGCTCTATCATGCTGTCTAAAAAAACAGATCTATGGCTCGCCTAGTCATCAACAACAATATCACTTTTGGAGGGTGCCTAGCTTCTAGGCAGACCCTCCAGTTCCGCGGTCTGACCATAGGGGCTTGCGTGGCCATCGAGCCCTAAACTCCTCATGGCCGCCGGACACCATCTTCGCATCGGCCCAAAGTACTCAGAAAAGTTGGATCCAGCGGATGTTTCATCTTTAAACAAACTACTAGACCGCATCTCCGCCTGGGGGGTCTCAACAGACTATGATTGGATCGGGCTCAATCCCGACCAGAGGGAAATTAATCACTCGATGATCACCCACCTCGTAGTGGTCATTGAGGAACCAGCCAAACACACTTCTCTCCCTATATGGAAGACCAAGTATGTTCAGTTCTCCAAATCTGCTGAGACGGATACTCCCCCTTCGGACGAGACCTAACATCCTCCAGACGCTGGCTCAAGCATAGGATTGCAGGAGCCCTTGTGCCTCCGCGGACCCGAACCGGTCGCCCCGGAGACCTTTCAAGCTCCGAACACAGATGTGGGACAGGATCTAAAATTTAACCCACCACAATCTATATTCTCCAAGCAACTCACATCCTCCAAATACATACGACCTCATGTATGTGCGGCAACAGCCTTAGGAAACGGTCCACCACTTTTGGGCTAGATTCCTGCTTCTTAAAAATAGGATCGAAGACTGCTCGGACAATTATGTAGTTCTGGTTTTCCATCGTAACTGCACCAACGAGGGGATATTGAATGCCCTCAACCATCGCCACATACAGAGCTTCACAGAATTATCACAAGTAGTGCAAAAGTATTGTGCGCTGGAAACCACATGGAGGGCCCAGAAAACTCAACTGGAGCCCGCTGCCTTGAAGCAGTGTGCGGCCCGGGCTAAACGGCTAAATCCTGGCGGGTCACCCGTACACCAGTCTATGGGCAGGAAAAAGAAACCCTTCACGGGACACAGGTCCGTTCTTGACGAACTGCTGGACAAGCCCTGCCCAATTCACGCCACTCCACGCATAGTCCCAACCCATAGCCTCTAACGATGTTGGGTACTCCGACAAGTAGCAAAAAGTGGAGAGGCCATCCTCACCAGAACTCTAGAGAAATACTCTCTGGAGATGGACAACTTTAACATCCTCACGGTCTCCGAGACCTTCTCTTCGAACAATCGGCGCAAACGAGTGCTCCACGACCTCGCCAATGTCCACCAAGTTACCTTTGTTTACGATTCCTCATGCGCCATGATATTTTCTGACCAGGGCCTCGCAGGGTCCCCGTGACGGTGAAGCCACAAGAAGGGAGCCCCTCCAAGGATCATGGCTCGATCCCAGCACACAACCCCCCATGCCCTGGCTCTGCCCAGGGCACAGGGCAGACTCCAGCCTCCGGGGTGCCGTAGGGACCCCCAAGCCCCAAACCTCCTACCTCCTTCTATCGTGTCCCGACCTGTGGGCGAGGGACGTGTCGCCGGCTCTCCCTCCGGTCGCTCCTAGCAGCTGGATGCCCCTCGGGCGGTCTTCGTCTTCGGGTTGCGGAGCCGCGGCGGCCAGCCCCCTGCCGAAGGTAGGCGAGATGTCCCATGCCTCTTCGGCGGATGCTGGTGCCAAAGAAGGGCTTGGCAGAGCGCTGGCGCTCACGAGCGAGCCCAGTGCCGTCCACTTCAAGCTTTTCAGTGAGACGATGCGAGTGATGATTCGGTTTGGTGGGGACCTAGCCGACCTTGACACAAAGCTCAAGGCAGAGGATCGCTGGCTGGTGCACGAGGGGTGCCAACTGAAGGTCGCCATCAACCTTGGGGTGGCCTCTCTCGCAACTTCTCGCGAGGCTTGTGCCCGTGCCATGGAGGAGGCCGAAGCCTCCAACCGCTGTTGTGAGGCAGTTGAGGAGTGAGAGCAGGAGCTCCTGTTTTTAGTTGCTGCCTTGGAGCGGGAGATCGAGGAGCGGTGCGCCCTCCTGACCTCGTCACTGGGCGAAGCGCCCTTTGTCGGGGCAGAGTGTCTGAAGCGCCAAGACGAGCTGGCCCTGGAGGCTGTGGAGCACAGCCTGGCGTTGGAGAGGTTGGAGGTGAGGGAGCGCCAGGCTGCTGAAGCCGAGGATGCCATCACCGCCAGAGAAGCCCAGGTCCATCCTAGCTGAAGGGCACCGCTTGGACCTGGAGCTTCTCAGGGCCGCGCTTTAGGGAAGGACCTCTGCCTTGAAGGCGAAGTTGGAATCTGTGGAGTAGCGTGAGAACACCGACAAGGAGGCCCTGACTTCTATCGAATTTTCCTTGACATCTTCTCGTGTCGAGTTATCCTCCCTTTAGTAGCAAGTCAAGGACACCGCATCCCTCCCGGAAAGGGCAGCGAATGAAGCTAGACATCGCCTGAAGCTGCAACGCGAGCATGGCTCAATGCTCCAGGACCTCCGATCCAGGGCCAACTGCGCCTTGGATACCATCTGTGACGAGAGCGCTCCTCATCCGCACAAGAAAAACTACGCAAGCCACCTAAACTTCATCGGCATCGTGACCCGCCTGGAGGACCGGGCCACGAAGGCTCGCAAGCTAGTTGAGGAGAGGAGCCGGGGCCTTCTTGAGCGCGCGTTTTCACATGTCTTCAGCAACCTCCTCAGCCGCGACTCCCACTTTGACTTCAATGTTGTGCTAGCCCCTGTGCCTGCGGCTACTCAGGACAAACTCGCCAGGTTGGTGGACGACCATGTGGACGCTCTGGTGAAAGAGTTTGCTTCTGAGGATGACACAATCATGCTCGCGGCCAGAGCAGATGACACGAGTGCTGGTGACGGAGAGGGTGGCCGCGATGTCTTGGGCAGCACGAGCGGCGTGGATGAAGGTGACGAAGAGGGCACACCCAGCTAGGCCCGCACTTCTTTTTGCTTTAACCTATTTAACCAAACTTGAACACTTCCTCGTGAGGGCACTTTGAAAGGGGGAGTGTCAGGACCCCGATCCTATGCCACACCGATCTAGCATGTAGCACCACATATCACTTTACAGCCTCACGCACGGTATCCCCACGGGTGTCGCCTTACCAGGCCCGGGACCATTTGCGCCTTTTGGACCACATATATGATAGTGTCGCTAGCATCCATATGACAAAGAACCCAGGCTGACATAGCTAGTCGTAAACCCAAAGTGGCACTAACTTACAGGGACAGGCATACATGACCCAGCAAGGAACATGTCGGTCATCAGCGAGTGAATCCGGGCTGTAGCAGCTGGGCTAACATGACTCCAGAGAATCTGGGCTGTAGCAGGCTAGTAGGACTCCGGTAGACACCGTGTGACATTTCCCTGATGGGACAGACACAGAAACAAAGAAGGACACATGCCGGCCAGCCTAAGTGTTCCGGAGCAGTAGCAAGCTACGAGGGATCAGTGGAAGCACTAGAAGACATTTCCCGGTAAGAGAGGCTACCAAGGATAAACAACGAGATAGTCAGATCCCATGCATACCAAGCATTTCAATAACATACACACAATATGCCCGATATGTGCAAATACAACATGCCATCACAATATGGCTCTACAACTCAAGTACTTTATTCAATAGGCTCCGAGGAGCGAGATATTGCAAACATGGGTCTCGTGACCCAACATTCAGAGCATACAAGTCAAAGCACAAGCGGAAGCTTAACATGTGTGGGTACACACATCTATAAATGAAAAAGGTTGAAAAGCCTGGCTATCTACCAAATCCTGCCGAGGGCACAAGATCGTAGCTGAGGTAACAAGCCAAACGTCGAAGTCCACGTGGAACTACTAGTGAGACTGAAGACGACAGGGGGTGTGTGCCGTCTCCAGGGGGGTCGAGGCACAGGCAGGCGAGGAGGAAGACGGCGGGGAGGAGGAGGTGGGCTGGGCCGGCCACTTGGGCCTCCAAGTGGGCTGCACATGTAAGTTAGTTAGGTTTCCTTCCTTTTCTATTTTCTTCTGTTTTCTATTTTGCTGTCACTTTAGGGCTTTATTAAAAATACTTAAACAGATCCAAAAATCATGAAACTGCTCAATGCCACTGTTTGAAGTATAACCAACAGCAAACATTTTAGTTTATGATTATTTGAGCATTTAAAATACTTTATAGCATTTAAATGCCCAAATGCAAATACTATATGATTTAATTCAGAGAACAAATATGTCATGGAAAAATGTGCATCACCTCTGGTTACTGTTTACAGTATTTTCCATAAATGATGAACATTTTTGAATGCCATTTGGATTTACGGAAAATATTTTAGCTGAACCTAGTGAATTCCTTTGATGCTAGGGTTTAGGCAATCCCCATTTCAAGTTCATTTGAAACTTAAACATGATGACACTCATGAGGCTAGCCTAGTGCATTGCCAGAAGCTAGGGAAGTGACAGGGAGCCCCTTGCGATGTATATATAATTATGGAATGCCTTTGAAGTAGCGCTTGCGGTACGCCTCCTCGGGTTCGCACCCTTAGGCAGAATGGCTGTTATGACTAATTTTTGGTTCCCTGGGTCTCGGGTGAGCCCTGATGACGTAGCGACACTTGTTCTCATGAGGCTAGCATGTTGTGGTCTTGCAAGGGTCTGGCCCTTCCGAGGTGCCTGCTGCCCTGACCTGGAGTGCATCGTGTGATACCAACTGCCGATCCACAGCCAGGTGCGCGCATGGTGGCCGCATTCCTGGTCCCCAGGTGGGAAACCTTTGAAGGCTCGAGGCCAGCATGATCATGTTTGACGCGCGCACACCGCACCCAGCCCCCACTCGCGAGGCGCTCGGGGATGTGGCAGTATCCATGAGCCCTGCTCCAAAACGCAAAACCATAGAACAAGAGACCGACACAAGGCAAGAAAACTCACCCCATTTTTGATAAACGCATGAGAGCCAAGTCCATTCCAAAAAGCCAGCGAATTGGGTAAAAAAAGAGAGGCGAAAGAAAACTGTCGTGTCTGGCGCATAGCTAGTCCTCAGGTCTTCTCACCAGCGCGGAGATAAGTGCTTCCACTGGATGTGGGCATAGTCATTGGGGGGCAGTGTCGACGGCCAGCGCAGAGCATGGTGCTTCCACTTGGACGTGGGTGGGAGCCCCCGTGAGGCCACAGGGAGATACTCAGGAGACTCTGGGGCATGTACAGCCCACTCATTATTATGTGAGAATGTCATGAGCGGAGACCTTCACAGGCCGGAGCCTTGCTTCATGTCGCCTAATGAGGACCCCGTCCTGCGCCGCCTCCATGCACCATTGGGGATACTGGAAACTAGGAAGAGACCAAGGGGCAAGGGGGACGCTGGCGGCGTCCTCGGCGACCGTAGGCCCTCCATAGTGGGGAAGGGCTCGCCGGTGCCTTCCCCGGCGGGGGACCTACCTCCGAGCAGCGTCTTGCTCCACGCATCATGGGGGAGGCCCTGGCCCCAAGCTCCTCCCATGCCGCTCCCAGGGCCCTTCGTGTTCCTGCAGCTGGGCTGCCGCCCTGTGAGCCCTGGCCGCAGCTGCAACCTAGTTCACCAGTGATCCATGGTTAGAACAGGCGTGCCCCTAAGGCATTAACTATATCCAGTGGCTGTTGCTGTCGAAGATGTCGGTGGAGCCTTGCAACGGCTCGCGAAGAGCCTTGGCTTCATGCTCCACTGGTGCCCAGCCTGGCATGGGGGATCGGCTAGGGCCTTCTCCCGGTGCGTACCTCAGGTCCACTAATGACGGGTATGTAGGCCTCTGGACTGACCACGCGCGAGTCGCCGCCTGGCTGCCTCACGCTCCCATCTTCTTTGGTTGCCGCCGGGCCCTGACGAGCGAGGGCCGGTGCCCTAGCGCGGCCCGAGGGAAGGCTGCTTGGAGCCGCCCTTTCCCAGGGTGGCATGGTCGAACCAGTGTGGGTCGCACTGCGAGGTAGGACGACGCCGAGATGCTCTTCAGGAGCCCCGACAGGAGGCGCGTGGGTTGGCAAGGGTGAATGCGCGCCCCCGGCATGGCCTGTGACGTGGGAAAGGTGTAGAACAATGCGGTGCCGCTCTCCGCTAGCCTAAACCTCAGCAGCTCCCGAGCCATGATGACCGCGGCCCGCACGTTCGCCTGCTCCTAGCGCGAGTGCGGTGCTGTTGCCGCAGCATAGCTTGAACACCATGCGGTTGCCTGCTTGCGGCGCGGCGCCAGAGGAGAGGGCTGTAGCCCGTGCCTCCTGTGGCCGGCGGCCCCAGGCGGGGTGGAGATCCTCCTTGTCGGAAGGTGTTGTCGAGGAAGCCCGGACAACCTAGTGCTCGACGTGGGCTCTCGAGGCGTCGACCATGGTGTCGATGGAGTAGCGGCAGGCCGGTCATCGAAAGAGAAGATCCGACGCACCCCTACCTGGCGCGCCAAATGTTGGATTTCGGGTTTTGCAAACCCTTGATATGTTCGAACTCTTGGGTGTGTGCGAAGATCTTAACCTACCCAGCCAGCCTACTCGCGATCTCCCTAAGCTGAGCGAGTCGAGCTCAAGGGGACAGAGAGAGACAATAGTTTATCCTGGTTCGGGCCACCTCGTGGTGTAATACCCTACTCCAGCATTTTGGTGGATTGCCTCGAGGGTCTGAGGATGAACTAATACAGTGGATGAACTAGCCTCAGGAGGTGAAGTGTTATTGAGCTCAAGAGAGCTGGTGAGGTGGTTGGATGAGAAGGGATCTGATCTCTTCATCTCCCTCTTTGGTGGTGGCTAAGTCCTATTTATAGTGGCCTTGGTCCTCTTTCCAAATGTTTGCGGGAAGGGATCCCACAACGGCCAGATTTGAAGTGGGACAAGTAGCACGTCCTATCCTGACTAAAGTGGTCTTCAACTGCAAAAAGCCTCTGGTCGTGCAGCTGCGCTAGGCTCGGTGATGACCTCCGTCCTACCATCCTGGCGGTCTTGGTCTTGTTTCCCAGAATGGAAACCTTTTGATGGTTCCTTGGGACTCTGCACCTGCCGCTTGCCTCCTTTCCACCAAAGGGGAAACTGGCGCTCTGCGCCCGCTGGCGCCCACCTGGCCTTGGTCGTCATGGCTCACGTCAACTGAGCCTCCTGAGGTGCACCTTGCATAGAACTCTCCGCCCCTCAGGAGTTAGCCTGAGGAGGCGTGGCACTCCTACCATATTCGGGGACCTGGAGGAGGCAAGGGTGGCGCTGGACCTCCTCCAGGGTGACCTTCAGGGCCCGGATCGTCGCTCGGCACAGGGGCGCCTGGGGCTAATTTCTGGTTGGCTTCAAGACAATGCATCTGTTCGCACGGCCTGGGGCTCTGCGGGGGAAGCCCGGAAGGTGCTCGGGGTGGCCGCCATGGAGCGCGACGTGGCGCGGAAGGAGGCCACAGAAGCTGAGGGTCGGTGCCGCATGGTGGAGGTTGAACTCAAAGGTTTTCAGGATCAGTAGGCCGGCCAGGCCAGCTAGATCCATGAGCGTGAGGAGAAGCTGAAGACCCAGGAGGCTGGTGTCGCCGATCGAGACGCCGAGGTGAAGAAAGCGGCCTTGGGGCAGGCTGCAGAGTGCGACCGCCTAACGAAGCTGAAGGAGGAGGCAGAGGCGGCCCAAGCGGCCCTTGCCGAGGCCAAGAAAGTAGGCGCGAACTTCGGATCGTGAAATCGCCATCCTCAAACTTGATTTTGCAAAGGCCTTCGACACGATTGAGCATGATCCGATGTTGCAGATTATGAAGTGCATGGGTTTTGATGACCGCTGGCTGGGGTGGATCCGTTGCTTGTTCTCGACTGCCAAATCCTCAGTGCTGCTTAATGGGACCCCTGGCCGTCAGTTCTTCTGAAACGGGGTGTGCGTCAGGGTGACCCGCTGTCCCCACTCATTTTCGTTTTAGCGGCTGATCTCCTCCAAGCAGCAATCAATGACGCATACCGTAGTGGGCGTATTCAGTTGCCGCTGCCGACAGTGGAGAATGACTATCCTGTGATACAGTATGCAGACGACACTATCCTGGTGATGCCGACTGATCAGGTGCAAGCGACGATGATCAAATCCATTCTGCAAGATTATGCATCCTCCATTGGCCTGCGCATCAACTTCTAGAAATCCACACTGATGACTAGGATGAGGCAGCAGATCGCTTGGCTGAGATTTTTGGATGCAAGGTGGGCAAGATGCCGTTCACGTACCTGGGCATGCCCATGGGCACGGCTAGGCCAACTGTGGCTGACCTAATGCCGCTTGTGGCTTCGATCGAGCGCAGACTCTCTACTGTTGCATCGTTGTTGTACCTTGGATCAAAACTAACGCTGTTCAACTCGGTGATAACATCCCTGGAGATTTATGCTATGTGCTCCATCAAACTCCCTCCGAAAATCTTGGAACACCTGGACAAGCTTAGGCATTACTATCTCTGGGCGAAGAACACTGATGACGGGCACAAGGTTGTTTCCTTGGCAGCATGGGCCCTGGTATGTCGTCCCAAGGAGAAAGGAAGGCTGGGGGTCATTGATCTGCAGACCCAGAACTAGGCCCTGCTGCTTAAGCAGCTGCACAAATTCTACAACCGCCGTGATGTACCGTGGGTTGACCTGATTTGGTCTACATACTATGAGGGATTGGTCCCGCATGCAACTGAGCACCGCAGCTCGTTCTGGTGGCGTGACATTCTTCAGCTCACACCAGCGTATAGGGGGGTCACGACGGTGGAAGTGGGACGAGGGGACACGGTCCTCTTTTGTAAAGACCTATGGCATGAGAGGGTAATCGGTGATAGCCACCCCCGTCTATTCTCTTTTGCTGCGCATGAGGATGTCTCGATGAAAACGCTCCTGACTACGCTGACCCTCGGTCATAACTTCCATCTGCCACTCTCCCCTCAAGCCAGAGAGGAGTTGCACGACCTCCAAGGATGTCTGGCGGAAACCGAAATAAATGATAATGCTGACGTTTGGAGGTGTACTTGGGGGTCGGGGGATTTTGCTGCCAACAAATACTATGAGCACTGCTTCCGTGAGGTGGTGGCCGATGATGCGTTCAAATGGATATGGCGATCAAAATGCACCAACAAGTGGAGGGTTTTCACTTGGTTGCTTCTTGCGGATAGGCTAAACACTAGAAACATGCTTAAGAGGAGGGGCATGAAGCTGAGAGATGATGTGTATACATGTCTCCTGTGTGTTAATCCACCTGAAGAGACGGTGGAACACCTCTTCTTCAACTGTCCTTTTAGTGAAAATTGCTGGAGAAAACTGGGGGTGGTGTGGGCTGATGGCGGGAATAGGATACATCTTGTGCATGAGGCGAAGGGCAGGTGGTCGGGCCCCATGTTTATGGAAGCCTTTGTCGTCGCGGCTTGGAGCCTGTGGAAGGAACGCAATAACAAGCATTTTAGAGGCGTAACACCCTCGGTTGATAGTTGGCTCCTAAGATTCAAAAATGACTTCGGGATGCTGCGACATAGAGTCAAGGAGGCCTTGGTCCCGTTTGTGGACAATTTAGTTGCTTCCATCTAAGTTGTAACCAACGTTGTTTTTTTTCCTTTTACTTACGCTCACCCTCGGGGTGGAGGGGGTTGTAACATAGGCGGCACCATGTAGCCCTAGGGTGAATGTGTGTTGTAGGCTGTGTTGGTTGAAGTAATATAAAGTCAGTGGGGGGCTGACCTCACTGTCCTAAGCTTTCAACAAAAAAAAAGTAGCCGCCATGGAGCGCAGCACTCTTGCCTCTCTCGAGGCGAGGTTCCACAAGGCTCAGAGGACGCTCTTCGGGGATGATCCTTTGAAGAAGGCGGCGGCGATGACCCCGAGGGAGATCCCTACTGCTCTGCATCCTAAAGTCTTGGCGATGCTCGAAGATGCTGTCGGCGGGTTTGCCTCCTTGGTGGAAAGTGAGGCGCGCTCACATTCATCCTCGGCTCTGACGTGCGTCTTCAGCCATCTCTATCTTCAGGACACTGGCTTCGACATGTCCTCCTTCCTTACATCGGTGGACTCCGACTCCCAGGACGCTGCTGCCCCCGCTGTGAAAAGCTTCGTGGATGCCATGCTGAGTAAGTTCCTGTTGTCGGTCCTCCGAACGAGGTCGATGGAACGGGCGACACGCCTGGCGACGAGGCTTCGTTAGCGGGTGACGGTAACGCCCAGGACTGAAGAGGTGGCTTGGTGACTCTGCTTTTCCCTGTTCCTCATGTATCATGTAGCATGCCTCGGGGAGGCATTTAAAACTATTTGCTTGGAACAATATGTTTTGTAATAATTAGATTATGTTCCCTCGACTTTTCTGTTTGCTTTGATATTCTGCATTAGCAGAGCCCGGCTCTGTGCATACCCCCACTGTCGTTGGGTCGTCCGGATCACCTGGATGAGCCCAAGGGGTGAGCGGCTACATGACCAGTTAGGCTCCAGAGATGCGATGCTTAGGAGTCCTCCTTGACGTGCGAACAACTTACGAAAAGGTGCAGGAGCAAGCCTTGGTGTTTTGCGTCGGCAGGGCCCAGCCCCGCACATGCCTTAACCGCCGTTGGGTCATCCGCATCGCCAGGACGAGCCCAAGGGGTGAGGGGCTACATGAACAGTTAGGCTCCTAAGACGCGATGCTCAGGAGTCCCCCTTGACGTACGAATGGATTGAAAAGGAAGGGTGAAAGTCAGGCCTTGGCACTACGTCGGCAGGGCCCGGCCTCGCGCATGCCTCAGTCGTCGGTGGGTCGTCCGGACGCCAGGACGAGCCCAAGGGGTGAGGGGCTACGTGACCAGTTAGGCTCCTAAGACGCGATGCTCAGGAGTCCCCATTGACATACGAACTGACCATCATACCTTGTCCTCGCCGAGCACTCGCTCGGGAGGGGTGCGTGCAGACCAGGCCCGTGAGGCCTAGCGAGGTGGGGTACGCCAGGCATGACCTGAGCATAGACCTCGTGCCCAGCCCCCTCGTGCTACCCTCTCGAGCGAGAGCAGCGCGATGAGGCTTTTCACTGAGCCCGAAGGCTCCCTGAGGTTAATGCGGCCATGAGGTCACCCCCAGTTGTTTATCACCAGCGCAGAGCATAGCGCTTCCGCTCTTGCATGGGCATAGCCGCTCCTCGGCAGTGTTGACGGGATGGTGCTTCCGCTGGTGCGTGGGAGGGGGCTCCCTTTGAGGAGAGCCTCCGGGGCATGTAAAACCCCGCCCTGACACGTGGCTTTCATAGTAGGGCTGGAGCAGGTGTGTATGGGCACCCGTGAGCCAGCGCGGGACTCACGAGGCCCTACATCAAGGCGGGTTGCGCCTGGTCTTGACTGGGGATGCCTGTGTTAATCCTGCGAGAAGGTTAGGCAGCCTGCGCCGAATGAGTCTCCTGAGGTTATTGCATGAGAAGTCTAGACACCAACGACCCCAGGATGTGACGTGAACGGGGCCGGCCCGCCAGACAGAGATCAGGCATTGGGTTTATCAATGCGGCAAGGATGGACCCGAGCACAGACGCCATGCCCAGTCTTCTCATGCAAAGATCCTGAGGAAAAACAACCGGCGCGCGGTTCCCGTGGCCACGGGCGCACCAGGTCGCGCGCCCTTACTATTCCGCCTGTGACTAGCTCATGCGAGAACAAGGCACCAAGGGCCATGGGAGGTGATGTAGACAGGGACTGGCCCGTGAGCCTGAGCTCAGCCACTTCGATTTAGTGACGCTGCACGGACGGACCCGAACACATACGCCGTGCCAGTCCTTAATCATGAGGCAGTCGTGGCAGGCTTGCAAGGGCACGAGACATTCTTAGCGATGAAGCGCTGGTCAGGTAGTTAATAATTTAGAAGTAGCTTGCAAAGGATTGTGACTAGCTTTGATAGATGCAGGAGGGATACATGTCATAGGGATGGACCCAAACGGCCTGGGGATTATGCAGTCCGAGGGGTGCCCCCAGACTGAACGAATTAGAGAGATATCACCTGGTACCGTCATTGAAGAGGTGTTGAAGTAGCCAAAAAATGCGTTCCACCGGAGTCGTTCCTCACGAGCCTCTCTGGTGCCGAGCCTCGGGGCGCAGAGGGCCCGGGAGGCTCCTGAAGGTGCACCTCCATCTCCACCAGGATCGCCTGATGGCTGGCGCCACAAGCCGTCAGGGCATCCCACATGCAGCACTGGAATGCCTCAGCCGCGCCCGACTGGCCGAAGGGCATGCAGACGTAGCTTTGAGGTGGACCCTCGCATCGGCCGACACGAGACGGCCACACGAACCGCAAAGACATGGCCCTGTTGAGCCTGGGGATGTCGACCCAGACGCGGAAATCCTTACCCTCGCCGGGGCAGTGAGCTGCGCCTCGCGGCAGGAGACGATCGCCTTGCAGAACCCTTTCTTCTTGAATCTCCTCGATTGCCTTGCTGATGAACTCCTGAACGCCTGGTGCCTCACGCCTCCTGCCTTCTCCTGGGAAGCATGCTTTGAAGAGCTCCTCCACATGGTTCCCGAGCGCCTCCCTCGTGACCCTGGTTAGGTCTCAGGCCCTCCAAAGGAGAGCCCCCGAGCCCAGCCTGCGAGGGGCACCGGGCGTGCCATGCTATGCGATGCGTGAAGGTGCCGCGTCCGAAGACGCGAGGATCAGCACGACGTCCTCGAGTGATGCTTCTTCACGAGACCCCTGTCCCAGCTGCAGCTTCTTCATCTTGGGGGAGACCTCAGAAGGGAGGGCGCCACCCTCGTCTTCAGGGTTCTTGAC
This sequence comes from Triticum dicoccoides, assembly GCF_002162155.2. Classification (NCBI taxonomy): domain Eukaryota; kingdom Viridiplantae; phylum Streptophyta; class Magnoliopsida; order Poales; family Poaceae; genus Triticum; species Triticum dicoccoides. The sequence goes on along the minus strand of NC_041387.1, from coordinate 326,209,124 downwards.
CACTGCAGCCTGGAAGGCGCGCTCTAGGGAGCACACCGCATCCTTCTCTTGACACGTGACCATGATGACACCGCCACTTCCTTGCATCTTGAGGAAGTTGTAGCGATGGTGCGTAGCTGCCATGAACTTGGCTAGTGCTGGGTACCCTAGGATGGCGTTGTAGGGAAGGCGGATGTCGGCAACGTCGAAGTTGATGAGCTCAGTGTGGTAGTCGTTGCGCTCGCCGATGGTGACAGGGAGGCGAACCTGCCCTATCAGGTGTGCAGAACCGTCAGTCACTCCTGAAAATGGCTTGGAGCCTGTCGAACGTCTGAACTGACAAACCATTGAGCCCTGCTCCACCATCGATGAGAGTCTTGGTGATGACCACGTTGCTGATGACGGGGGAGCAGAGCATAGTGCGCACGCCAGCAGTGGCCGCTCACTTAAGTTGGTCTGCGGCGCTGAAGGTGATGGCGCACTTGGACCAACTAAGAGGACGAGTTGCTTCAGGCTTGGGGAGCGCCGTGTTCACTTCGCGCGCGAACTACTTGAAGACGCAGTGGGAAGCCGGGGCCTATGAGCCGCCCAAGATGCAGGTGATGCCTCGAGGCTCTTGGAAGCCCCCAGCCCCATCATCCTTGTGATGATCTTCATTCCTTCTTGGTGGTAGAGGCAGAGGAGGCAGAGCTCCGTTACCATGAGGGCGCTCCTCACGAGGCTACTCCCTCCAGGATCCTTCATGAGGCTGGCCCTGCCAGCGATCCTCACTAGGGTGGTCACGCCACTCCTGAAGATGGTCGCGTCCGTCCAAGCGTCCTCCGTCTCGTCCACCTCCACGACCATAGCCTTGATCGTTGCGCTTGGGGCATCGACCGGGGTGCACGTCGTGGAGAGCCCTGAGCTCCTAGAAGTCGTTGGTGTTGTGGATGTGAATGTTGTGGAAGATGCAGAATGGCCGGTTGCTCTTGGATGACTCGGGGTGGTCGCAGCCGCGCTTTGTCTCTGGTTTGGCCGCAAGCACGGCCGGCCCATTGTGCTTCACGTCCTTGGTCTTGGTCTTCTTGTCTTCTGGATCAACATCATGGAGCTCGAGGAGGGAGAGGCGTCCCTCCTCAGCCCTTGCACACTTGTTCGCCATGTTGAACATCTCCAGAGGTGTGCAGAGATCCTAGTTGATGGCGAGCTCCTCCTTCATCTTGACATCGCGGACGCCATCAGTGAATGTTGAAATGATGGCCTCGTCCGACACCTTCCGGATCTTGAGGTGAACGTTGTTGAAGCGCTGAATATAACTTCTGCAGGATCTCTCCCAGGAAGAAACCTACCCCTCGGGTAGGTTCAGGAGCCAAGAATGTGCGCCATCCTTGAGGTCCATCAGGAACCAATTTGCCATGATCTTCTCATCGCTGATAGCCGCCTCGATGCTCAGCTCATAGAGCTGCAAGAACTCGGTGGGGTCGGCCGTGCTGTCGTAGCATGGAGGCAGGTCAGGCTTGAACTTTCTCGGCCAAACGATGTTGCGGAGCTCCGGAGTGAACGCGCAGCATCCTGCCGTGGCCACTAGAGGTCTTCGAGGGGTTGGAAACTGGTCTTGGTGCACGCGCACCGCCACCTCTTGCGGCGGTACGAGGGCGTGGTGCTGGCGTGCTGGAAGTATGCGCGCTTCTCCTTGGGGACGCTCCACCACCTGGCAGCTCACATCCTCCCGAGCCGGTGCAGGGCGAGGCAGGTCGCGCCGTGGTGCCACACGCCTTGGCTCGACAATGGCGCCCAAGGCCGGAGGTGGTGGAGGAGCCCCGTGTGCCATGTCGCCCGCTGCAGGTGGTTGCTGAGGCAGCGAGCAAGCCGGCTCGGCGGAGCCCCCGTGCACAACGCTGACAAGCTCATCGATCCGCTCGAGCCACTCCTCGTAGAGGTTACCAACCGGGCGGTAGTGAAGGAGCTCCCGTGCCATGAGCAGAGAGGCCTGCGCGTCCACTTGGCCGCGACGCACGTGGGAGGATGAAGCTGTTGGGGTCAACAACAGAGTAGTGGTGCGCCTGTCCCGGCGCACCGACGGGTGCAGCGATGAAGCTTGCTGCTCGTGGCCAGCAGGACCCGTGGTGGCGTTGGCCATTGGAGACGGAGCCCGACGGGCACAACCATCACCCGCCGGAGCCGTCTGACCGACACGGGCGGCGACTGTAGCCTAACGCTCGGTGCGAGCCCGGTCGCTGAAAACCTAGGGGAGGCAACCTCCATGACAACCGATGGTGGGGAGCCCCAACAATCTGGGCCCCCGTGGAACACCATTCTGAAGACCAACGTGGCGCCGGGATCGGATAACCAGCCCCCTTCGAAAGAGGGGGGAGGAGGAGCAGCTCCATCGGTAGCCTCCATTAACCCGGAGTCGCCTCGTGCTCTGGAGGAAGCCCTGCAAAGTGCTTCCGTCATGGAGGAGAACTGCACCCTGATGGGTGTGGTTATGGAGAAGGTTCGGTCTTCTAAAAATGGACTGAATGAAGCCTTTTGCAGCCAATTAGCGGGCTTTGAGGTATGCGACATAATGTTCTAAAAACTTTTCATATAAAAGAATAAACCTATATATAGATAGTAGCCCCCGAGGCTCTGTCTGGTTTAGAAAAAACCGGACAAAGGATCCATATAGTAATCGGGACAGTAACATATTGTGCTACCATTGTAATAGGCCTCCATGTTGGCGGCTACCGCCCATGCCGCAGAAGTTTCCGAACTCAATCGGATACTTCAAGTGGCCGATGAGGAGCTCGACCGCATCAACAAGTGGTTTGATGAAACACAAGGTATGCATACTATGCTAAGAAAGAATTTATTTACATATCAGAAGCGATATATACATTGAGAGATTAACTCATACAATTTTTGTTTGATTATGATCATAGATGGCGCAACCGAGGTCGAGACCCTCAAAGGTGCCCTTGAAGAAGTCAAGGAGGAGGCAGAGGCAAATAAGGCAGCTGCTGATAAAGCGGCTATTGAACTAGAGGCCAAACAAGTTGCCCGCCGCCAATATGAAGCTTAGGTGGCCAAAGTCGAGCAGGAGCTAGAGGATGCCATCAGCAAACGTGAAACATTGGACTTCGACCGAGTCCTCCAAGCTTGCCAAGGATCTCAGTGACGCCAAACAGGTGCGAAGCGAGTCCTAGAGTGCTCGCGAAGAGATCCACCAGGCGAGGCAGATAGCGGCTGGTGAGGCCTTTCTTTTGCAAAGTATCTTTGGGGGTCAGGGGTGTGCTTTGCTCACACGTGTGTGGAGTTCTCCAGGCGCGTTTGCGGAACTTCCGAAGAGTGTCACCGATGTCGCATAGTTCTTACGAGCCCAGGAGGGGAAATCGACAGAGAAGCTGTATTGGTTGCAATATCTCGCGCCGGAACACCCGACGCTTCTGAACGACCTGCTGAAGCAGCTTACGGAGCTGCATAGGGTGGCAACCTTTCCATGAAGGACCTAATAGCCCAACTCTGGCCGGCCGAGCTGATTCCTAGTAACTACTACGGTTTGGTGAAGCGGTTGGTCGATGTCATGCCGTCGATTGATGCTATGAAGCGTTCGGTCTGGATAGAGAGTGCCCGGATGGCCTTCGCCCGTGTCAAGATGCAAAGGGCGAAGATGAAGGCCATTGAAGATGCGATCACAGGTCTGCCCGAAGGCAAAGATCATCGAAAGTTGGAGAGGTACTTCGACGATATCCTGGAAGGAGCCCGAGTAGTAGAGGGCCAGTGTTCTAAGGACATGATATTTGATTGAATGTGCTTGGGAGGTACAAGACATGTTATGAACCCGTGCTGTGAGATATCTATGCTTGCGCCTTTTGTTTCCATTAATTTTTCCTCCTGTGCTGCCATTTAATTATTGTTATATTTCTAAATGTTGCCAGTTATCAGCTTCAGCCCCGATGTAGATGCTACAAGGGTGTTCTATGTAATGCATGACCACACTTTATCCAACGTCTTCGTCCGTAAAGGAAGTGTCTGCGGGGTGAACTAGGCAATCGAACTATGCGGCTTTATTACCTTCACTTAGCCATAGGAGTATGAATGTGGAGCTAAGTACTAGCCCCTGGTGCGTGTGCGGCCATCCGGCTAGTGGTGCCTTTTCCACGAGGCTGGACGAAGACCAGCCCCTCATATAACACGGGTGAATCTCTAACGATTTTTAGTATAATACTAGATCGCCGGATCGCCAACCAGCTCTTGCTTGTCATGACAGTCAGTTTTCGGCTTTCTCTACTAAGGTGCTTGACCGGACGAACGAGAAATACAATCGCAGCAGTTCTCCCTTTACTACCTTAGCCGAACGAGCGGAACCTAAGGTGCTACGCACAATAGTCGGGCAACCCAACTATGGACAAAAGACATGATTCAGAACTGATGCATATAATGCAATATCCGGGACGCAGAAGAGTTCCCTATAGGTGTTCAGACTTAAAATGTGCAGGGCCGAATGCAGCCCCCGGTGTTAATTCTGGACTAAAGCACGTGTTGCAGTCTGGAGTAGGGAGAGAATACATATGATAATAAAAAGTGAATGACTACTAGAAAAAAGTGGTGATCACCTGCTTTGTTTATACCATGATTAATACGACGAGACCTGTTGTTATAGATAATTCCATGAATATCAAAGCCATGCTACATGCCAAAAGTTTACAGAAGGGAAAGGTTTACACAGGGCCTAAAATTAGTGGTTTGAAGATTCCAATGGAGCCCTGCCGCACGTCTGCGCCGGTTCTCCTTGGTAGGGAATCCTTTGAGAGGAGGGGTTGATGGTCGTCTACAAGAAAGACGGACCCAGAGAGGATCCCTCGTACAACCCTAGAGTGGGTAGGTTTTTTAACGAACCTGCAGTGGGAAAAATATTTAAGGTTTGAATAGGGTCAAGCTGTACTATGGACCTTTTCCTTAGTGTGCCTGGTCAAGCCGTACTATGGACCTTTTCCTCAATGTGCCTCTGGTGTAGCCCAAGGTATTTTAAGTGCGTAGTTATGTACGTGCGGTACGTATGCCACGACCTTATGGGGAGGTCGACGGAGGCTAAACTGTTATTCAATCTCTGAATCTACCAAGCTATCGCACTGTGATGTGGATCGGACTCGCTTAGAAATGTCATGGGTCTTGATGACCTATAAGCTGTTCGGCTTCATCAGGCCGCCCTGTACCTCGGCTTCTAGGGCCGCGGTGTGCTCCTCAATACGGAGGAATCACTCAATATTTCTATTTACTGTGATGACATCACGCGGTCCAGGCATTTTGAGCTTCAGATAAGCATAGTGTAGGACTGCTTAAAGCGGGCGAAAGTAGTTCCTCAAGCAGTGCAACCCCTGCAAAAAGGGGTGATGCCGAAGATCAATTCTTCGTTTTGGAAGTTGTCTCGAGAGCCGAATACTACTTCGAATGTTAAGGAGCCCTTGCAGCGGGCCTCCACGCCGGGTATCACTCATCTAAAGGTAGTGTTACCAGGCATAATTCTTGACGGGTCGATACACATTTTACAAATAGTATCTTGATAGATCAAGATGAGGCTGCTGCCCGTCCATAAGGACTCTAGTGAGATGGTATCCATCAATGATAGAGTTGAGTACCAGGGCTGCCGAACCTTTGTGATGGATACTGGTTGGGTGGTCTCTGCGATCAAAGGTGATCGGACATGCCAACCATGGGCTGAATTTTGGGGCGACAGGCTCTACGGCGTAGACATCCCTTAATGCGCGTTTGTGCTCCCTCTTGGGGATGTGGGTAACATAGATCATTTTTACCGTTTCACCTCAGGGGGAAATTGCTTCTATCTCCTAGTATTCGATTAACGGGGCTCATCATTGTCCTCGCTTGGAGGTCCTTTCCCCTTATATTCAGTATTTAATTTACCGGCCTGCTTGAAAACCCAAAAATTTCTATTGGTGTGGTTGGCAGGCTTGTCAGGGGTGCCATGGATCTGGCAAGGCCTCTCTATTATTTTGGCCAAGTTGGATGGTCCATCTCTATTACCCTAGGACGACTTCTTCCGCTGACCTGGTTTAGAACCGCTGAATCCGGCATTTACTGCCATATCATCTGTTTCTTCGTTATTGTTCCGACGCTTGTTTTTCTTGCATCGTGGTCTACCATTGCCATACCTGGCCTCAGAAGTTTCGGCGTCGTTGGAACTGCTGCTTCTACGAGCCAACCAGCTATCTTCGCCCGCATAGAAGCGGGTCATAAGTGCAGTAAGAGCTGCCACGGTCCTTGGTTTTTCCTGCCCGAGGTGTCGGGTGAGCCATTCGTCACAAACATTGTGTTTGATTGCCGCTAAGGCTTCGACGTCTACACAGTCCATGATTTGGTTCTTTATAATTAGGAACCGGTTCCAAAGTTTGCGAGCTGAATCTCCGGGTTTCTGGACTATGTGACTTAGGCCATCAGCATCTGGTAGCCGAACATAAGTGCCCTCAAAGTTGGCCCGAAAAGCATCTTCTAAATCTTCCCAGCTTCCAATGGAGTTCTCTGGGAGGCTATTCCAACCAGTGCCGTGCTGGTCCTTTCAGCTTTAGAGGGAGGTATTTAATGGCGTGCAGGTCATCTCCACGATCCATGTGAATGTGGAGAAGAAAATCTTCAATCCATACGGCAGGATACGTCATTCCGTCGTACTGATCAATGTTCACGGGTTTAAACCCTTCTGAAAATTGGTGCTGCAGCACTTCATTGGTAAAGCACAGAGGGTGTGCGGCACCTCTATACCGGGCAACATAACGGCGGAGTTCGGGTGACATATGCATTCAGTGATTTAGGGAGTCTTGGACTAAGGGGTCCTCGAGCGTCTGGTCTATTCGATGTGGGCCAGACTATTGGGATGTCAAGATACAAGGAGGAAGACCATCTCTCCTGTCCGGTTGGGATTCCCGTGTGCGTGAATGGCAATTTAGGTGTCCGAATATACTATTTCCTTTTTGTTAAGATGACTTTGTACAACCCTAAGCCCCTCCGGTGTCTATATAAACCAGAGGGTTTAGACCGAAGGCAGGATCATATCATTGATAATCTAGCCAAGCTAGGGTTTAGCCATTACAATCTCGAGGTAGATCAAATCTTGTAACCCCTATAACCATCGAATATAATCAAGCAGAAGTAGGGTTTTACCTCCATTAAGAGGGCTCGAACCTAGGTAAACATTGTGTCCCTTTGATAATTAATACCATTGATCCTTAGACATACAGCTTGGGCCCCCTACCCGAGAACTGCCGATTTTACCTCCATTGAGAGCTCCGCTGTATTGTCAACAGAAGGATTGACGGCTCGCCTCTTCATTGACGATGACACTGTGTCCAGGGAAATCTTTCTCCCTGGACAGGTCTTTTTGTATAGCAACTTCGTGTTTCGTGCCAACTCGACTGGCCACCTTGAGCAGGTCAGCAGTTACGCCCCCGGCCACCAAATAAGGTTCTGAAACCTTAATTACATCGCCGATATCCGAGGAGATCTGATCTTCAAAGGGTTCGCGGCATCGGTTGCCGCCCTCTGGCCTCACAAAGGAAGCTCTTTGGATCCGCTCTTAGATCCCGTCCCGGGGTCGACACTCACGCCCGCCTTGCCCTTAGATCCGGAGCAGGTCATATCGTCTGAAGACGGGAGGATCAGCCCTACTGGACTCATTTCTATCATGGAACTTCCGACTGGAGAACCATATGTGATCTTAGACTCGCCTCTGGACGAGAACTCTGGACTATTGAGGTCTGCGTCGTTCGGGCCCGATCAGGTGCCTAGCACCAAGCTTAGCCCTGCAGATCCGCAGACTCCTTCCCAGCTTTCACTCTTAGACGACACATTAGGCTTAATGCAGCCTCTAGCCATTACGGAAGCTTTGCCTCCGAACTACACCCAGCATGGGCTAGGGACTGAGAGCGGGGAATTTTATGACCCGCCCACCACCAACTTAATTGCCACTGTCAAGGATTTAACCGACATGCTAGACTACGCGTTCGAAGACATCGACGATATGGATGATGATGCCGACGCCAAATCAGGCCAAGTCCCACCCATCACAGGGCGTTGGACGGCCACTTCTACCTATGATGTATACATGGTGGACACCCCTGATAAAAAGGACGATGAAGCCACTCAAAATCCAGATAAGGACAAGCCCGTCGACGAACCACCAAAGCGTGGGCGCCGTGCACGGTTACGTTGGGCAAGGGACAATAATACTGGCACCGGAGACAATGAGACTCCGGACAATGCCTAAGACCCCGAACGCCCCATTGAGCCTGCATCCGAGCGGGATGAGAGGGAGGAGGGTCAGTACAGCCCCGAACATGCTGAACATGAAGATTCAGAGGACAACAACTATAAGCCAGTCTCTAAAGAGGATGTTATCCTTGGTGACGAAGATTTTATCGTCCCAGAGGAACCTCTCGAACAAGAGCGCTCCAAGTGATAGCTCATTGCCACAGCGTGGAGCTTGAAAAAGAAGCAGCAGCAGCTCAAAGCTGAACAAGATACACTCAATGAAAGGTGGACTAAGGTCTTGGCCGCCGAGGAATACGACCCCGAGCGACCCGTAAAAAGGTATCCCGAGCTACTGCCACAATTCAATGATGAAGCCCTTGTGCCAATACCGTCGAAATACGATCATGCAGATCAACCAGACCGACCACCACGGGGACGGGACAAAACGACACATCATGTCGAACACCAGCCCGCACCCCCTCGCCGAAGAGGCAAGGAGACAACGACTGCGGGCTATACATATGTTTTACATCAGGACCTGGCCAATAAAATCGGTCTGACCAGATCGATCTATGGATCGTGAGGATGTGCCTTGGCGCGAAATAATGGCTATGAAGCCCGGTGTGATGAACATAAAAATATTTGGGACCAGCACCGAACTTAGATGTAATCCGATCTGTGCCATGATGTTTCACGGTATAGAGGTGTCGCACACCCTATGTGCTTTACTGATGAGGTAATGCAACTCTAGTTGCCGGAAGGGTTCAAGCCCGTAAACATCGAGCAATATGATGGAACGACAGATTCGGTTGTCTGGATCAAAGACTTTCTTCTTCACATTCATATGGCTCGTAGAGATGACCTTCACGCCATTAAATATCTTCCTCTAAAGCTCTGAGGACCAGCACGACACTGGTTGAACAGCCTCCCAGAGAACTCCATTAGAACCTTGGAAGATTTAGAAGATGCATTTTGGGGCAACTTTCAGGGCACTTATGTCCGGCCACCGGATGCTGATGACCTAAGTCACATAATGCAGCAACCTGGCGAATCGGCTCGCAAGCTTTGGAATCGGTTCCTAATCAAAAAGAACCAAATCATAGACTGTACAAACACCAAAGACTTACCAGCCTTCAAACACGCGTCCGGGAAGAATGGCACGCCCGACACCTCGGGAAGGAAAAGCCGAAGACCATGGCAGCTTTAACTTCACTCATGACTTGTTTCTGCGCGGGTGAAGATAGCTGGTTAGCTCTAGTGACCCCGACACCTCTGAGACCTGGGACGGTAATTCTAGACCACACCAGAATAAAAACAAACATCAGAGTAATAATGACGACGCGGATGATACGGCGGTCTATGCCGGATTCAGTGGTTCTGTAACGCCCCGGATAAACTTTCCATATTTGTCACTCCAACTCTTGCCTTTTCCAGCTATGTGATATGAGATTTCCTTCGTGGTTGGGTTTTTGTTTTTTGTTTTGCATTTTGTTCATGTCATGCATTTCATCTCATGTCATCATCCGCATGTTTTCATAAAACTCGTTGCCTTTCGTAGTTGCAACTTCTCTCTTTGCCTCCATTGTCACTTTGTCAGGTGCCTTGTCCTCGTTGAACTCTCTCAGACCCCCTCACGCCTGTCCGAAACTTTCCCCGAACCCGAACTGCTCAGTCATCACCGTTGGATTTGGATCATCCCCAAACATCCCCTAAATATCTTCGGTTCTTTGTTAGACTGTCTTCGCCCATTTTTCCCGTACCGTCCGATTACGATCGGAGGGTCCAAGTAACCCCTATTCTACTCCCCTACCTATATAAACAGTCTAACCCTAGAAACTAGGGATCTTGTCCCATCCCATTTCTCCTCCGCCGCCACTCCATGAAATCCTCATCGGGATCCCCTTCGCACCAACCAACAACCACCAAAACTTCCAAATCCATCGATCCCCACCTCTCCTCGATTCCAGCCACATCCCCGCTCGATCTCACCCGAACTGAGGCCACCAACAACCACCGGCCTCCATCGATCCAACCATCCATCCATGCCCGCAGTAGCACTCCCGTCGCTCGTGCTCCTTCCCCGGCAGTGCAACCCGACGCCTCCTCGTACCCGCACAGCCCGTGAGGCACCGGCCTCCTCTACTTCGCGCCTCCCAAGCAGCGACCAGGAGCCTGACCTCCATCTTCTACCACTACTAGGGAAAACCCTAGCAGTAGCGCGTGTTCAAAGCCTATCAGTAACGCGGGCTACCGTGCTACTAGTAAGGTGCTACAGCTAAAGGTTAGAAGTAGCGTTTGTCGGAGCACGCTACTACTATATCGACTTAGTATCAGCGCTTTCGACTATGAGTGCTACTGGTAATTAGTAGTAGCGCGTCTCCTAGCACGAGCTACTACTACAATTTCGTATTTCTTTTTTGATTTCATGTTGTATTCATACACCTGTATACAAGTTCTCATACCGCAGCAATTTAGAGAATGATTTTACATCATAATGAGTTATTACATTAGTGGGAGAAAGAACCGTGGACTAGATCCAAGTGGATGGACATCCACTTGAAACTAATCCATGGTTCTTTCACCAAATGATATTATAAATACCATCATCCTCATGATCATATCATTAACAACTTATCATCATAATACATCATTGTCAAATAAGACCTCCTCATGATCATCATTTTCATCAATGAGACAACACACACAAGTTAGTCACTAGACATAATCACAACTACTCATCATCATCCACTCTCATAAACATATTGTACCTCACAGGACCTACTATATTCTCTTAGGACCTACTACATTATCTTAGGTAAAATAGCATAAAACAAGATAGCCCCTGACTCTCCATTATGGAGAATGGAGATTATCTTGTCACCAATTCTTGCCTTTCGCACAATGTTGCTTCCAAGAACCTCCTTACGACTGTCCATACATTTGTTCCATTCTTTGATTATCATGTGTTCACTGTTTTTAGAAACACGGTATGCACAGGCGAGATTCGTAGGACGACCTGGCTCTCTGTTCAAAACATCAAGGTGACCATTTTGATACATCAAATGAGGCACACAATCCATTGGGATTTTCTATTGAAAAACATAGTAATAACTTCGTAGTTAGCAATGTAGTTCAGTTTTAGAAATAGGCAAAATATGCATGGATGTCATAATAGTAAAAAATCTTACCAGGATATCTCCATGGAAGTTATCGTTGTTCAACACGTGCACTAGTGGCATATATTCACCATAATTTGGAGGAGTTCGATAGAAGGCATTGTAATTCTCAATTTCAGTACAATATGCGACCAGATGAGTTTTCTCCTGATAAGTTAACTCAGAGCCATCGGTGTAGTTGGTTCTGTCTACCATCTTCTGCACACTCTTTGAAGAATGAAAATAAGCTATCAATGGAAATAAACTGTCAACTATTTTGAAATAAACAATATAAATTACTTAATAACTATGTTTGAGGAACTCACATTGCGGTAGAATTGGAAGTGTATCAACAAGAACCCAAATGTCCAAATTGTCTTGGTCGATGTCAGGATCACCAAGATCCATGGTGACAAACATACCCTCTTGAAAATCATACATCTTGCAAAGTGCTTCCCAACCCGGGCAACCAAAATGGTATACGGTCTCAGAATTGTATTCCTCAAAATACATACCATGATGGGTCCTTAGGTTATTTTTCTTTGTTTTATTCCTCTCATGATCTTCAAAACCCATCCTCTTGAAGGCATAGCGTCTTGCATGGCATGGGATAAGCTAGTCGAATTGTAAAAGACGAAAATTACACGTTGAAGTAGTAGAAGTCAAGCTTAATTACAAAAAAAACACTTAGCGTCGTAGCGTACCATTTCACAATCGAAGGCCTCCTTGAGCTTAATGCTGAAGCGCCGACCTTCATCCAGGTGAGGCCTATCGTAGAAACCCCAGTTGTCGCCGCACCAGGAGGACTCCCCGGGACCTTCTTCGTCTGACGACATTTCCTATGTTCATAATTCAAAGATTAAACTTGTACAATTAAATATATGTACTACAAAAACTAAATTAGATCATTATTATTCATCACGGGTTGACTATGGGTCTGTCGAGTCTTTTCTTGAAAACTCTCAGCTCACCTGGTGTATATATTCGACCGTTGGTGATGGTAGCTCCTCCTTTCGTTCCTGAGTGCATTACACCAAATTGTCTAGCACATGGGAACGAAGGAGAAGGTACCCCCACGACAACAGTCGGGATTCTTCGTCCTCTCATATATGGTGCATACTCTCCCTCACTAATTCCTCTCTGACATTTGCGACCGTCGGTGATGGCCGTTACTCCTCCTTTCCCTAGTGCATAACAAAGGTGTAGCACCCGGAGAAGAAGGAGAAACGACCCCCATGACAATAGTCGGGATTCTTCGGCCACGGCAGTCTTAAAGTCAACCCGAAATATCGTTTAGTTATCTTTCTAGAAAATCTAGGCCACTCGATATTTCCTACATATTCTAGCACTAGTCATGCCAAAATTCATGAAAAACACTGGCATGACCTTTGCTAAAATAGGACATATCGAGCGCCTAAAATTTGCGGGAATGGAAATTAATCAACACTCCGGCAAAACATAGGCCACTCGGAGGTGTAACTTGCAAACATGACCTGCCACTTGGGTAACCACATATCCTATTTGAGCGACACAAGATATACATATTTTTATCTACATCATATCTTATAGGACTCATATTGACATGGAGATTTGGCTGGTCTCACCTCGACGTCGGAGGGGGTCGGTGACCGGGATGACGGCGGGGATGATGGAGGGGCTCCTTGATTTCTGCAAAAACAAAAACCCTATAAGTTATCACGTATACATCCCGAATAGTATCATACATATAACATCATTAATACAACTAAAACCCTAGTGAACGACAGGTATCGACGACGAGGATGCGGGGTAGGCATCGTCGATGTCGATGCGGGAATAATTGCTTAAACTAAAAAAATAACAACAAATGTGACATGTTCAACTAGGTCTATTAATTCAACTAGTTCTTACTAAAAATAAACTTACTATAAATAGAAATAATCTAGTTCTTTCTAAAAATAAACTAGTTCAACTAGTTATATTAATTTTCTTACTAAAAATACATCAGTTCTATTAATTCAACTAGTTATTACTAAAACTAAAATAGTTCAACTAGTTTGTTAATTTACTTACTAATTATTTTAAACACTTACTAAAAACAGTAAAAAAACTACATTATACAATAGTACAAAACTACAGTGAAAAACAAAAAAAATAGATGGAGGGAGGAGGAAGGAGAGAGGAGGAGGGGGAGGCCGGTTGTGCTTCTTCTCGATAGTTCTCGTTTCGTTGCGACCGTGAGGATTCGTTCGACTATGTTGGTTCGACTACTTCATGGACTTCTTCTTCTTCCTAGCAGTATTTCAGGCAAGATGCCCATTACCCTCGATATCACTTATATCTTTGCTTGCTAGTTGTTCGTTCTATCGCTATGTCGCGCTACCTACCACATGTTTATCATGCCTCCCGTATTGCCATTTCAAGCCTCTAACCCACCTTCCTAGCAAACCGTTGTTTGGCTATGTTACCGCTTTACTTAGCCCCTCTTATAGCATTCTTAGTTGCAGGTGAAGTTAAAGATTGCTCCATGTTGGAACATGTTTATTTTGGGATATCACGATATCCCTTATTTTAATTAATGCATCTATATACTTGGTAAAGGGTGGAAGGCTCGTCTTTATGCCTGGTGTTTTGTTCCACTCTTGCCGCCCTAGTTTCCGTCATACCGGTGTTATGTTCCTTGATTTTGCGTTCCTTACGCGGTTGGGGATATGGGACCCCTTGATTGTTCGCTTTGAATAAAACTCCTCCAGCAAGGCTCAACCTTGGTTTTAACATTTGCCTACCACCTATACTTTTCCCTTGGGAGCTACAGCCCTAAGGGTCATCTTTATTTTAACCCCCCCGGGCGAGTGCTCCTCTGAGTGTTGGTCCAACCTAGAGCCACTTGCGGTGCCACCCCTTCACCCAGGGTCTTTGGTTGCTGTACGTAGTATTCATCCGGTGTGCCCTGAGAATGAGATATGTGCAGCTCATATCGGGATTTTTCAGCACATTCGGGGGGTCTTGCTGGTCTTGTTTTACCATTGTCGAAATGTCTTGTAACCGAGATTCCGAGTCTGATCAGGTTGTTCCGGGAGAAGGAATATCCTTCGTTGATCGTGAGAGCTTGTGCTGGGATAAGTTGGGACACCCCTGCAGGGTATGAACTTTCGAGAGACGTGCCCGTGGTTATGTGGCAGATGGGAATTTGTTAATATCCGGTTGTAGAGAACTTGACACTTGACTTAATTAAAATGCATCAGCTGTGTGTGTAGCCGTGATGGTCTCTTTTCGGCGGAATCCGGGAAGTGAATATGGGTTGGTTATGTATGAACGTAAGTAATTTCAGGATCACTTCTTGACCACTTCTAGCTTCACGACCGTTGCGTAGTTTCTCATCTTACTCTTGTACTCATAAGTTAGCCACCATATTTTCTTAGCGCTTGCTGCAACTCCACCTCATTACCTTATCCTACCCATAAGCTTAAATAGTCTTGATCTCGCGGGTTTTGAGATTGTTGAGTCCTCGTGACTCATAGATACTACCAAAATAGTTGCAGGTGCCGATGATACTAGTGCAGGTGTTGCCACCGAACTCAAGTGGGAGTTTGACGAGGACATTGGTCGTTACTATGTTTTGTTTCTTGATGATCAGTAGTAGAGCCCAGTTGGGACGGTTGGGGATCTAGCATTTGGGGTTCTCTTCTTTTCATTTGGATTTGTCCGTAGTCGGACTATGTGTGTACTCTGAATGATGTATAACTTATTTCCGTATTGTGTGATGTGGCGATTGTAAGCTAACTCTATTTATCCCTTTCTTGTTCATTACATGGGATTGTGTGAAGATGACCCTTCTTGCGACAAAACCACAATGCGGTTATGCCTCTAACCACACCAACAGAAACTGTTGGGTTTTCAAACAGGCCCTGTCAGTTCATGGCACACCCGACAAGCCTACTAACCACACCAACAGAAACTATTGGGTTTTCAAACAGGCCCTGCCAGGAGTAACGACCACAGGCGGGTGTGTCCGGGGTGTTACAGGTTCTAAATCAGGTCGAAGAAACCTTTAAAGGCAACAGGGATGGTCCATCCAACTTGGACAAAATCCTTGAGAGGCCATGTCAGATTCATGGCACACCAGACAAGCCTACTAACCACACCAACAGGAACTGTTGTGTTTCCAAGCAGGCCAGTAAGTTAAATACTGAACACAAGGGAAAGGGACCTCCAAGCAGGCCAGTAAGTTAAATACTGAACACCGGGGGCCAAAAGCATTTCCCCCCCCCCCGAGATCACTACAAAAAAAGAAACATCCGTGACATTTTGGGCCGAATGAATTTTTTTCCTATCATACTTATGACACTTCTATGACGATAATCGTGACAAAACCCGGTATCATCATAGATGTGGTGGGCTCCTACTTCTATGACAAAAAATCATGACAGAAAATGGGCTTTTCATCCTGGGCGGGCCGGAGAAGCAGCTGCATGTCATTCTTTGGGCCGTCCATGACGGAAAAAACCGTGGTAGAAGCGATGGCAAGGAAAATTTCGGCGAGTTCCCAGTTACGGTGGGAGGTCGGGGGCCGA
>NC_041387.1:326147950-326192825 GCF_002162155.2 Triticum dicoccoides | reverse complement strand
CACGATCAATCGAGTCGGTTGGGGATGGATGAACAGGACCCCGTGGAGGGGTGGATGAACAGGACGACCCCGTGGAGGGGTGGATGAATAGTAGAAGGTGGAGGGGTGGATGAACAGTAGCCCGTGGAGGGGTGGTTGAACATGAGCCCGTGGAGAGGGGTGGTTGAACAGTAGCCAATGGAGTAGCGCGCGGTGGAGGCTGGAGGAGGTCAACGGTGGAGATGAATAGTATCCCGTGGAGACCCGTTTTGTTGTATGCCACACCGCTCCCAATGAACAGGACCCCCGTTTTGACCATAGCTCTCCAACACAAGTTTGTTTCCTCCATTTTGCGGTATGCCACACCCCTCCCGATCAACAAGACCCCGTTTCGACCGTAGGAGGTCCAACACAAGTCCGTTTCCTCTGTTTTGCGGTACGCCAGACCCCTCCTGGTGAACAGGATCCTGTTTCGAACGTGGCCGCTCGAACACAAGGCCGTTCCTCTATTGTGCGGTACGCCAGGCCTCGTTTCCATCACCTGTTCCGTCGAAGCCGGCTGGCTCCCATGCGTTTCGTTGCCTCCCGATGAAGACGAAGCATTCTGTCGCCTCCCGATGAACATGACGCATTCCGTTGCCTCCCCATGAACACGACGACGGCATAGTTTCTCCATTCCACCCAGCCATGTACACGAGCCCTGGCCGTACGTATGTGCGAGTAGGTGTTCGAGGCCATGCCCGTATGTACGTAGGTGGCCGTGTTTTCTTTCTTGCACATTGGCCGCTGTACGTATGTGTACATGCTATGTGCGCGCCTCTACTACGATACGTGCGCGCCTCTACATCCACCAGTATGTACACGTTCACGACCAGAATGACAATGCTACGTACGCTTCGACCAGTTGGGTCCCGACTGTCAATCATTTCCTTGCGTGCGAAGATGTAGCTGGTGGGTCCCAGCAAACAGGGGGGCGAATCATTTTTTTCTTGCCCGGACGCACTTCCTTGCGTGCGAAAATGTAGCTGGTGGGTCCTAGCAGTCAGGGGCGAATCATTTTTTTCATGAAATACGGTGGCCCGTTCGGTGGGTTCCTGCTGTCAGGTGCAGGAATAATTATTTTGCGCGTAATAAGGAGGCACTTCCTTGCGACCGCCATGGACCCAGCTGTCAGCCTCTCCATGTATAGTACTATTCCGATGGAAGTCGTTCCTTGACGATGTTGACCACGCCACGCGGAGAGCACCAGGGCGGCGGACGACGGCGAGGCCTAGGAAGGGGACGACACAGAGCCGGGGAAGATGCGACAGTGGAAGCCCGTGCGGAGAGGAGTACGAGGGTTCACTGGTTCGGCTGTGGTGTGAGGCCGCCGTCGCCACAGGGCCTGGCCAGCGGTGGGAATAGTAGGGGGTGGTGAGGCCTCCGAGGCAGCATAGCCATCCACAGGTGCGGGGTGGGCCTACACTCGACAGAGAATAACAGGAGGTGCGGAGTGGAGGGATGGCCTGGCCATCGGCGGGGTAGCGTTTCGCTGCGAGGCGTGCAAAACAACGTCGATGGACGCCGGAGGCTGGAGCAGGTGGTCCCAGCAACACTGGGGGAAGAGGAAGAGAGATTGAAGAAGAATGTCGGCAGTTGGATGTAAATCCAATGCCTTGCTTAGGCTTCGACCTACTAGCCCACATGTCAGCTAGTCCATTTGTTTTTTTAGTCCATTTGGTGGGCTAAGTGAAACAATGATGTAGCATCCATGCAGCCCGTTTATATATACGGTAGAATTTAAAGCCATTTGCATATTTCTCGAAATCCTAGGCTGGGTGAAAATATCATATTGGGCTGGACGGAGAAATGTTATAAAAACATAAACACATGATTACACGTCTATTACTGCATTGGTCAGTAAAATCTTTGCAAGTGTATGTACGCAATCACTAGGAGTTAACTTGCCAAGTTATATATAAACCATTATTATTATTATTTTGTAAGAACTTTCAATTTACGAAATAAAATATCATTTTAATTTGATGAGTTAATAGGACGTGAGGTATTATTATTTTTTAGGCTAGACGTGGGACAGTTGAGTTGGTTCTAGGGAAATGTACCGAGAGAAAACTCAGTTTACACAAAAAGAAAGAGGAAGAAAATTCAGATATAGGATTAATGAAAACAAAAAATAAAGGAAGTGGGAAGGTCTATAAAATGGTTGGACGAACGACAGGTTTAATGGAACCTTATGTTGTTTCTATATATACTTATTTTATTACACACACATATATCTAATAAAATAAGATATATATATATATAGGAATATATATATATATATTATTGAAGGGAAAACAAAGGTTCAGTTTTGCATTCTTATAGAAAAAAAGAACTGAGCTATGCGTCGTCTTGAAAAAACAAACATACCTTGGGTTGCTGATGTTATAGACAAACTAGGTTGGGAGACCCAGAGGCCGCTAGATCCAAAAAACGTTGAAACATGTCGTGGGCTGCCCATGTTAAAAAAATGAGACCAACCCAAGGGCTAACCCTCGTTGGCATTTTTTATAGGAGAAACTCCGCGAGCACCACACGTCCAAGCGAAGACTTGAACTCGGGTGGGCTGGCAGCAACCTCAAGCTGCCCAGCCAACGGGTCGACGACCCGTCCTCGTGGGCTGCCCATGTTAAACAACAAAACCTAGGCCATGGACCTGGTGGGCCCGGGACTGTCAGCCTGTCGACTAACAGTTGTCTCCCGATTCCTCTTATTTTGCTGACCATGTTGGGAATGACAGATGGCGGTGCCACGGTGACAGCACCAAGGTGGAGGACGATGTTGAGACAATGGACCGAACAAACTTGAGCGGGGGAAGACGCAGGCGGAGGGGAGTACGAGGGTTGACTTGTTCGGATGCAGGGTGGTCGGTGGAGGTCCTTGGTATCATTGTCTTCTTTCATGTTGGCATAGCAGGGGTTGATGATGGTCTCGGCAAGGTCAACCACGGAGTCCTTCTCCTGCCCGTTGTTGATGATCTTGTATTGCTTCTGGATGTCGACAAGCTTGTCGCACCTGATGGCTGAATCGTCACGTTCTTCCTTCTCTCCACCGTAGCGAAGGTGCAGTCGGCGTTGCCGATGAAACGGGCGAATGCTCCAGAACCTCTGATGGCCCTACAGCAGTGGTAGACGAGAACCTCGTCCTGCATGCATACCTGGGCGACCACGATCCACTGGTCCCTGTTAGGACATGAATGGATAGGCACAAGGTCTAGTCCTGCGACCTTGTGCTTTCTCGTCCTGTAGGTACTGCTTAAACTCAGCGAGGCAGAGCTTCATCGAGTCCGGATCGTTGGTGTACATCACATTCAACTTGGTGCCGCCATGGGACAGAACGGAGAACTCAAAGGTGAACTCCTTGCTGAAGTCCATATCCAGCAGGCTCACCCCTCGGATCGCCATTGGAGTCTCTTCAAGTGAACGTGTGAGTAGGCGGCAGCAGTAGTTCGTTTTTCAGCTCTAGGGGAACTGGATTCAACAGTAAACTGAGTGTGTATAGGCGACAACAATTATTACCCCTCCCTCACCCACTGCACTCCCTACAGAATATGCACCCTCGGCGCATTCAAATGCCTCCATTAAGAAACCTATTTCGGCCATACACGTTGGTTCACGTGCGAGTCTGTATTGGTACTTTAATAACAAGTGTTAGTGGTCAGTTTACTTAAATTTAATTAGCTTTAATTAAAATGTATTCTTAAAACAAGCAATGCATTGGCTCATTCTATCAGTGCCATGGGATCAACATGCATAGCAATTAGAATTATTATTCTCAGGACGCACATGATCAGCACATTTGCCGCACTTTCACACAGACAATACTACCATGTTTGAATAGTTTGTTATGGTTGTTGTCCTCTGCATCATCATGTCGTGTTTCCCATCTTGCAAGATTCAGAACCAACAAATAAGATTCAAATAATAAGTACAACAAAGATGCCTACACATCTCATTTATTCCCAGCTTCCAGGATTTAGAACCAACAAATAAGATTTAAATAATAAGTACAACAAATATGCCTACACATCTCATTGATTCCCAGCTTGCAAGATTCAGAACCAACCCATTAGAGCCTTTTGATAAAGTGAATATCGGGATTAAATCCATCTTGGCTAGCCGTGTCATACAACCCAAGAACTTGGCGAATGCTCTTGACCATCACGACATCTGTAGTAGAGTATTCCTGTTTGCACATATAAGAAAGAGCATGGGTTTACGACTCTAGCAGCCATAGAGATGGTTGTACAAACATTGGCCTTTTCTTATGGCCACCATTTCTATCTGTGTTCCTGATGCGTCAATCTTTGACGCATCCCTTGAAATTACTATAATAGTGCCACTAGATGAAGCAAACTTTATTTCAAAAACGAGAAAAGATTGCGATAGAATGGCTTTATTTAAAAAATACAAATTTGGCATAGCATGACAAAGCACAATCATGTTGATAAAGGACAGTACTGACCGGTGTGAGGGGCCCTATGCCGCCACGACTCGGTCTGGTGAACCTGCAACTCCACTCGGATGAGGTCAACCTCCAGCTCAATGATTCAATTCATGCGCCTTTTTCTGCAGTTCACCTAAAATGAAGCAAATATTGCATCATTCAGCTAGCAAGAAGTACTTGCTCTTGTGAGCTGGCAGGTTCTTCTTTAGTAATTGCACTAAAATTGAGCAACATTAAGGTTGGCTGTCCTGCTCATGTAAGGTGCAACTATAATTTGCTTATCCTTTTGTGCAGTTCCACTAAAATAAAGTTCCATTGTGGTGACAGTGATGACTCATCTTGCAAAGGCTAATAAAATGTTGCACAAGATTACCAACAGAATTTGACGGAGATTTTGTGAACTCCAGTCACCATTTTGTGCAGTTCCACCAAAATTGAAATGTTGCCCACGTGACATTTTAGTTGAACTACACAAGACAATCATTCCAAAAAAGTGTTTTGTGCAGTTCACCAAAAGGTCACAATAGAAACAAGGTGAAATGGATATCCCTATCTGCACAAAAATATAGAAAGTAAACAGTTGCTCGTCAATAAGAATATACGAAACATCCACGAAATGAAAAGAAGCATCTTAATTATTTTCATGGCAATCACACAAGGACAGTACAAATTTTAAAACGTCAGTGATGCTTCATGTTACTGGAAGCATTACGATCAACTATGACATTCGTCAAATATGGGATTACTTTAATTGTGGCATTGCTTGTTTACCACATATAGTAAATCAACAACAGCCAAAGAGTTGGTTTAAGGGCATGGGACCATGGGGACACCAGGTCACTCAACAACGTAAAGAAGCAACTTACTTATCATACTTGGGAAAACAGCAGGAGTACCTTTTTTTAACATAGTTTAATTGCATCATATCACTGGGGCATTAGATTAACAATAACACTGGTTAGACATGTCCTTAAGTTAACAGTGTGATCGCTTCATTTTACATGCGCCCTTACATTAACAATAGCAAAAGGTTGGTATAAGGACATGCGATAGTGGATGCATCAACACAATGTACCTACAAAGAGGCATAAAGTGGTGATGCTGAGTTTGTTCATGCTCTGTGAGGGAAGCAAATCTAATCCTGGAGAACTTTTACTATGTGAGGGCATCAAGTCTAATCCTGGAGGCCTTTAACTATGTGAGGGAAGCAAATCTAATCCTGGAGCCTTTTACTATGTGAGGGCAGCAAATCTAATCCTGGACATACTCTGTTGACTTGTCCACTAGCCACCACTTTCTATCCTTTTTTCAACCAATAATAGATCTATTCCTTATCCAGTTTGTACTAAGTTTTCCCATCATTTTCCTTTTCAACCAAGAGACCGGTTGGGTACCTGGTCTCTACTACTTTCCCCCTGTTATTTCCTCTTTGAATCAAGTCCTAGATTCATGCTACGACTTTCCCCCCTTTCTTCGTTGTTTGAACCAAGTCCTAGATTTGAATGCATGAAGTAGCTTTACCTCTAATAATACTAAAAATTTAGGTGGATTTGGAAGAGCTGATGGAAGTACAAAAGGATGCACATGCAGACACGTTGGGATCTGGGGCAGTAGAGCAAGGCCGCTTTCGAAGAACTTGTACCTGAGGTTCGTCCTGATGTCGGCGGTGGCAGGTATGATCTGCACACAATACGGCAGGGAGGAAGAAGGGTCGGAGGACCTCCCGAGCCAGCGATGTGTCGAAGAGAACGGCACGGGCAGAGGATCAGGCCCCGCTAGCAGCTGTGGGTTTCCTCCCTCGGCGGCGATGACCGCGTGAATGATGCACCTTTTAGTCCTCTACACACACCGGCCGAAGGGATCCGACCGGATTTGTAACCAGCGGTGAGCAGAGAGAAAATGTCGCTACCACTATCTTGTTTAGATGTAGAGAGGATGAGAGAATGAAGAGAGCAACCCTAGTAAAGCAAGCGCTCAGGCTCCTGCGTACATATATAGTGGAGTGATTATCTTTTTCTCTCCACAACAAGCGTTTCAATTTGTGTATGTGGCATTAAAGAAAAGAAACTCTCTATTTAAGGTGACTACTGTATGACTCCTACTTACTACTAGCAGTACTACTAGTATTGTTCACTTGTGCTCCCCGTCCCTCCATTCATTGAACAACCCCACGGGTGAATAAACTTATAGTAAGTATTTATATTGAATGAACAAGCTCAAACTTTTTTCGCGTAGTTAAAAGTTGAGGGCGGGGCCTTTCCCGGGCAGTACGCACGACAGATTTCGGGTAGGCGGTTTGACAAAGAGGCGAGGAGGGTGAGCGACTGGCGTATTCTCAAACTTACTGCTGGAAAGGTCGGGTTGTGCGATTTGACAGCGCGTTACTGCTGGAAAGACTTGTGATATGACCACTCACTATAGTCATGAATTACTGGCGCTCTGACCGGGGTGATGCCCCCTGCCGTTCCGCACACTAATCTGGTGCATGACATGTCGACCCGGATGCTGACTTTCCCACATGTCGGCGAAGTACGTAGTAGTAAGAAGGAGCAAAGAATGATGCGGTATATACTACTACTACTACTACTACTACTACTACTACTACTACTACTACTACTACTACTACTACTACTACTACTACTACTACTACTACTACTCAGGTCGGAGGAGTGCGAACCATGGCAGCCCAGTGAACCAGCAGTGCGAACCACGGTAGCCCAGTGAACCGGCAATAGAAAACAATGTGGTGATATGGCTATAAAAAATGTGCTACAGGCCACACTGTAGCATGTATAGTACTACTCCTTGTTGTTTGGATCCCTGAGTTAGAGCTAGTAGTGGTTGAAATAGCCTCAAATTATTGAAACAGGAGGGGTTAGTTTGAGCTAGTTTGCTCTAACCCTGCTAAAAAAATTAGCCTGGTGGAGAGGTTCTAATTGAGTTAGTTATCCTAGGGCCCACTAAAAGAGAACTAAAAAATCTCCCCTGCCCGCACCAAATCGCTCCCCCACACTCTCGCACGACTCCTCTATGTTCTCCATAGGGCCGCCTGCACAAGCGCCGCTCGCCCTCTCTCTCCTCCGGCCGCCCTCTCCTTCCGGCCTCCACCGCCCTACTCCGGCTGCCCTCTCCCTCCGGCCTCCGAAGGTCACCCCACCCCCCCTTAACCGGTTGTTTTTCTCCCTCTGTCATGCGCGGCGGCGGCACATCTACCAGGTAGGTCGCGAGAGGGGTGAGTTTGTTCGTTCTTTCTCTGTCTCAAAACCATATCATTGATCTTGCTCGCTGTAGCGCTAATTCTGGTTTGGAAAAGTAGATCCTGATCAGACTTGGTATAGATTTGTGGTGCATGCATGGAATTGTTTGATGCTGCTTGAGGAGGTAATAAATCTTTCTAGAGGCCCAAAGATTCAGTTCACCTTTCTAGGTATTTCAGTTTCAGGCTTGCATTATTTCTAGAGGCCCAAAGATTCAGTTCACCTTTCTAGGTATTTCAGTTTCAGGCTTGCATTATTTCTAGAGGCCCAAAGATTTAGTTCACGTTTCTAGGTATTTTAGTTTCAGGCTTGCATTATTTATAGAGGACCAAAGATTAAGTTCCCAGTCGGCAGCACGCGGCCCTACTACCCATGCCGGTGTCGACCTCAACTTGCAAGGGCCGGCGTCGGATGGGTTCCCGGGGCTTGGGCCCTACAGAGCCTTCCTCCAGAGCGACGATGGCGAGCTCCTCCCTCAGTGCTTGAGGGGCTCTGGGCTCCCTCCCTATCGTGAATGAGTTCCATGATGAGTTAGCTCATGCTTTGTTTCATGGAGTGTTTTTTTGTGAAGCTTGATTGACGACTTGTATGTTTAAGTGGGATATCTCATTTGTATGGACAAAGTAAAAATTATCATGTTTTGCATGTTTGATTTGTAAATATGTTTCATTTATGTAAATTGTGAGCGGTACGAGGCCACACAAGAGCCGGCCACACCAAATCCGGCATGAAATAGGGTCCAAAGTAGTCAAATGATTGAGAAAGAGCATTTATTGTCAATCTAACCCTGCCATCCATACACGTCTTTGGTTTAGAGTTAGTTTAGGGTTAGAATCTAACTCTAACTTCCAACTGAGTTAGAGTTCTCCTCGTCTCGGTTCATCGCCATCATACTTTCCCCATTCCCGTGTTTTCAGTATCATGTGAATCAAAGAGGCCCTTTTTTGCGGGAAAAATCAAAGAGGCCCTTAGACTGGTTTAGGTCAGGTCATTTTTTATAAGCGTGTTATGTCCAAAATTTAATGACCGTGCTCCTGTTTCTACAAAAATACTCCGGTTTCGTGTAGTAATTTATTTATTTATTTATTCTTGTGTGGGGGGTTTGCATGTAATTCGTGAGGTCTGAAATGTAAAGTACCCCGGTATATGCTCCGAGTCGTGCATCCACTATGACCCAGATGCTTTATTTCCCACATGTCGACGAATGGGAGAACATGGAAACTGCCTACGAATACATATAGGAGGATAAATGCATGAAAAAATATGTACTATGAAGTGTAGGTCTAGTTCGAAAAGGAGACCTAAAGTGATGACAGCTATAGGTCGCACGCACCCCACTAGTGGTACTAGACATACGACAAATTTTTCCCTTAAAAAAAGAGGTACGAGTGCTCAGTACTCCTATTCTATCAACACGAGTCCCATCTGACAACAACGTCCGTGCTACAGCTAGCTCTGCTCCCTCATTTCTCTCTTCTAATTCTAAAGTCGGCCGACGCCCGGTGGGCGGGGTGGGTTTGCTCAACTGCGGCCCCACCTCACAGAGAAAACGTTGTGACTGGTTATAAAAATGCCATATACTCCATCCGTTCCTAAATATAAGCCTTTTTAGATACTATTTCAAATGGAATACAACATACAGATGTATGTAGACATAGTTTAGAGTGTCGATTCACTCATTTTGCTCCATATGTAGTAGTCACTTGCTGGAATCTTTAGAAAGACTTATATTTGGGAATTGAGGGAGTACTATACTAATAAAACATTAAGGCCATGAGGCGATGCAGTGCTGGTTACAGGAGGCAAGAAGAAGAGATGCATCCATCGACGACGTCCACCTCCTGGCCTCAGGGCGCCGGTCCATCGAACGGCGCCTAAGTAGCAGCGGATTTCGTGGCCAAGTCGACGTGCTTCTGAACAATGGTGTCCAAAGATTCCAGCTGCTGGAAGAAGGCCAACGTCTTTCTGTCCTCGCTTGCCTTGTAGTGGCCTATGTAGACGACTTCCTCGTAGACGTGGATGTGCAGGTTGGTAGTTTCTTGCATGGCGAGGCACTGTGTGGCGAGCGCGGCCTCGAGGTGCACAATCTTCGGCGTGACCTCCGGCACCTGTTGGGCCACCAGGGCTTGAAAGAGTTGGTTACCATGGAGGCCGATGAGGGTGGCAGGCAATGAGGAGCCTGGGCGCGCGGGCTGGAGCAGTATGTCATGGTTGTCCGCGCGCTTCTTGACGGCGATGAACTTGCAGATGGAGTTGACCATCATGTCGTCCATGCGAGAGGTCAAACCGGCGTCGGCGAGGGCTATGATGCTGGCGGTCGCCAGCACCGTCTAGAAACGCTGCACGGTGCGGGGCCGCATGCTGGCGCCTTGGATGATTTGGCACAACCGACTGCCGCTCGCGTCCATCGCCTCCATAGGTGCTTGTGGCTTCTGGTCACTTGGTCTTGGATTGGAGTGAGCAGTGTTGCGCAAAGACTTAGGAGTAGATGGATTGGAGTGGTGGGGCGTCTTTATATGAGAGTCCAAACTCTATTGTATTCACATCGTGCTGGCTCTATTCTGTTTCTCTAATTAATTCCCTCTGCATGTAATTGAGGATGCATCATTGACCGTTCAACATCTCGGGAACCGCTACCCTCTCCCTCCTTGGCATTCAAGCACCTATGGAGGCGACCGCCACTCGCCCCTATCACGTGTCAGGAGATGTTCCCATCGATGACGAGGTGCCTATGGTGACTTCGTAAATTTCAAGATGATAGTGTCGTGCATGTGTGCGTTCATAGGGGTGAGTGTATGCGCGTGTATATGAGCCCTTGTGTCTGTACTGTGTCAAAAAAACGTAAATGCGTGTCAAAAAGAGACTAGTAAGTATACTCAATATTGTGCACCTCGCAGAGGAAAACGAGAGAACTACGTATTTATTTACGGTGCAGATTCACTCATTTTGCTCCATATGTACTCCGTCTTGGTGTAGTGTAGTCACTTGTTGAAATCTCTAGAAAGGCAAATACTCCTTTCTGGTTTACAGGGCTATACTAGCAAGTAGTAGTACGTACTAGTACAATAGTGGGCTCACATAGCAATTTTGTCTCATTCAAGAGCCTGGCTATATGCGTTCTCCAGTGTTCGCAACTACCACGTTCGGGTTGCGCTTGGCTCTTCGCCTCTTCGAGAAGACGAACAATGATGTTACTACTACTGCTTCTACAGTGTTGAGTCCACTGCTGCATGTCCATCCACCGCGAGCGGGAGGGATAGCCTGTTGTAGTACTATAAGCAAAAGCCTACCCTTGTTTGCGAGCAACCGCGCGCATGGGCGAGGGAGAAGGTGTGTAGTAGTAAAATCAAGCTTCTCCTCATTGTAAGAGTTGATGCAACACATCATAGCACTGGCCCCACATGCTTGCCTCTAAACTTGGCTAAAAGACCCGCAGTGTACAATATAATTGTTGTAACCTCTAACATTTACCCACCACAAATTAAAATATATATTCCTGTCTTGACCAAATGAGCGTGCAAACTACAATCACCAGGATGACAAGTAGGGCCAGAAGACTATTTTAAGTTTTTTAAAAACTTCGAGACGGCCACATAGCATGGAGTCGAGCCCGACGATTTTAATCTTACAGGGACGGTACACGCTATCCTAGACTACTCTACACATGAAACTGCCACACGAGCGTCCGGGCTGCGCTTGGCTCTTCACCTCATTGAGAAGTCGAACAATGATGGAGTAGTACTGCACTAGAGGAGTACTACAATATGCTTCTGGCCATCTGACACCGATTGAACTGCCGCATGTTCACCGCGTGTGGGAGGGAGAGCGTGTAGAGAAAGCTTCTCCTAATCTTGCCAGCCACCACGCTCATGGGCGAGGGAGGAACGCTCCTGCCTTTGCGTGTATGACAGGTGGGCCCAACAGCTAGGTGGCCAACCTCTCATACAGCCAAAGGCAGGTGCAGTTAATTCCGCGAGGGAGAGGATAATCAAACTTATCGTTGAAGTACGAGTTGACGCGACACATCAAAGCACTGCACTCGATATATTTCAATAATTTTCGTTTACCGATGCAATAATTACAACGCATGCATGCATGCCGTGACTCTCCTTTTGATACTTGCATGTGTTGATTAAATGACGGTAAAGCTTTGTAATGCCCCGGCCCAAGCGAGAGATGGTTGTGCACGAGGAGGGCGAGATCATGCAGACGGAACATGACCCAACGATGGAGCTCTCTAAGGTCTCGATGGACCTCACCGTGCTCCACTGCCCCCTGTGCTTCCGCCCCTTGACGCCTCCAGTGTATGAGGTTGGAATACACTTTGTCTGTTTGGCTGATTGAGCAAGGTGCAGGTTTCTTCATTGATGTGTTGTTCGATTGATTTCTGCAGTGCAAGGGACGGCACCTGGCCTGCGTGGACTGCCATGTCGAGCGCCCTAGGAACCAGCGGCAGTGAGAGAAGTGCGAGTGCGGCGGTGGCTTCGACGTGCGAAACACAGCTCTGGACACCGTCCTTTTGTTGGGGAGGGTGGAGTGACCGCGAAGGCTGTGGGCTCTACGTCACTTACCACAAGCTCGTCGATCACCAGAGTGTGTGTCCGCTCGCGCCCTGCAAATGCCCCGTGCCCATCTGCGTCTACAAAGGCCCGCCGCCGGCGCTCTACCACCACATCAGCATCGTGCATCCCATGCCTGTGCACATGATCCAGTACGGCAAGGTGCTCCAGCTGCAAGTGCCACTTTCGGAGCCACGGCTCTTGCTGTTCGTGGAGGAGGATGACCGCGCGTTTTCTTGGTCGGCGGCGTGCCCGACATCGGCACGCCTATCACCGTGTCGGTCGTCTGTATCAGAGCGGGGGAGTCCCCACTGCCGCACTACGTGGCCAAGCTATGGGCGAACGGCCTGCCGGGGGAGCCCAAAGGCACAACTAACATCGTCAAGGTGGAAATGGAGGTGACAAGTAGCAATGATCCCGGTGACATCGCCGTGCAGGAGCTGACCTTCTTCACAGTTCCGCCCATCCCGCTGGCCAGGGCTAAGCTGTTGTCCCTCCACATTCAGATTGACAAGCTCACGTCCTAAATGTTTCTACAGTGCCTTCTATTTATCTTAGTAATATGCTAATATAGGGATTACCTCGATCTACTTTAGCTTAAGAAATGATGGGTTTTGGTGGCGATGTAGCAATTACTTCGACATCAGATCAGTAATTTCCAACAGTCGAACGGATATTTTGTGTCTGTTGGATATAAAGTTCCTTTGGGTAAGAAGTACTACTTGTCATCAAAATGCATACAAGGAGATGTATGTAGACGTATTTTAGTTCTAGATTCGTCCCTTTTTATCCATTTTGGTGACAAGTACTCCCTCCGTTCCATAATACATGCCTTTCATTTGTCAAAGTATAGATGTATCTAGACATGTTTTAGTATATAGATACATCCATTTTTGGACAAATAGAAGTCAAGTACAGTAGTATTTTGGAACGGAGGTAGTATATGCTTGTTTGTTCACGAAGTGTTTCGTACTTGTGCGAGGTGACGCGACACATCAAATTAGTACTACTACTAGTAGTACTCCCTCCACCACTAATTTCTCTGCGCGTAAGTCGAGATATAGATACCAAGCAGGGGCTGGTTGTGTTGGACAACGCACCGGACTGCGCACCAGGCAGACGAAGCTCGTGTCGTTTTGGTGCCATGTGCACCCTGCACGTTAACCAAAACTCACGCCTCCAGCTTAGCCTCCGCGTTTTAAAATTCTCAATCTCAATGCCAAGGAGCAACGTGAATCCTATGATAGAGCCAATCGGATGGTTGAGAACACTACAATTCGTAGCTACAGATGCGTGTGTGACTCCGAGATGCATAGGCGCGATGCGTGTGTGAGAGGACGAGTGCGTGCGTGAGAGGACGAGTGCGTGCGTGCACCTCTTCTCTTCCTCTATAATGTACTAAACTCAGAGTACAAGTTTTTGTGGGTGGCACGATGGTGCATGCGAGAAGTCCCGAGAGATAGGTTTTATGTGTCTGAAAAAAAGACCAGCCTATAGCTCACCACGCGGCTATTCTTGTCGAACGCCCCATTAACCGTAAGATATGTATACGATGGTGCCAGTTATTTCATGTACACTGCAATAGAAAAAGAACTACCTTGGCATATGCTACACCACGGCCGAGAACACGTGCCCACGTAATGCCATACGGTAATAGTGCCGCACTTCGAAACTAGAACCCTCAATAAATTTTGAGCTTGCGTCTCGTCACATTCCAAATTACTACTACTACCACGCTATATTGAATTGCAAACCTGTTCACACCGATCACAACCTAAACGGTTTCCCACTTAGGAGCGTATTAGTACTCGGTTACAAATACTACTATGCCAAGATGACTGCACATTCCTCCTCAACTCCTCATCCACAAAAACAAACAAGTCATTCAACATCCTTACCTTGCGTCTGCCATGGCCAGCGTGAGTTCTGGGTCGAGAGATTACCACCAGGGAGAGGAGAACATGGAAGCGGAAGCATGAGAGATGTCCCGCCTCGCTGCGAAAGTAGCCGACATGTCCTGCCGCATGGAAGTAGCAGCACAGAGGTCCTGCCGCGCCGCCGAAGCACCACGGAGTTCCTGCCACACCGTCGATGCAGCAGACTAGTCCGGCCATGCCTTGGGAGTAGTAGAGATGTCCCGCCACGCCGCGGCATGTCACGACCGGTTTTTCAATAAAATACTTATTGAGAACTCGATCTTTTGATTCCAGTATAGGAAGAGTTATCCTTACTGGTAGACAAATACTTGATACAGAAGGCCAGTAGCATTAAAAATACTATAGGGTTGAGCTGAGGCTGCTCAACAATTTATTACAAACACGCCAATATTGTACATAAGGGCGGTTATGATACAGGGGTGTGGTGGCATACTACTGACTCGAGATAAAAGTGGTGGTGGGTATATCACAGTGGAGTGGATAACATGACTCCTAAACTGGCGACTCATCGAGCGTCGAGGAGAGGCTCGATGAATTTATTCGGGTAGCGGAAGCGGATATAATACGGTGACCAAATCTAGGGTCGCACGGGACTGACTGGGACTCCTCTAGGCGTCGGACTCGCTATCGAACTCTTCATCCATGAGATCGCCTTCATCAACATCTGGCCAAATCAACAAGCCAGGTGTGTACTTTGAAAGTACTCGCAAGACAGTTCAGACATAAGATATAACAAATGCATGCATGAATGCGTTATGAGCAAATAGCAATGCATACTGAAAACCGATCGGGTGTCTGGAGCGACGCCTCGAAGGGTAAACAAATAAATAATCATGCCGCAGTCGGGCGTCTAAGCGACACCACATAAAGGGCTTATTTTGAAAAGTAAATGACATGCGTGCCACAGTCGGACGTCGGAGCGACATCGCTGAAAGGGCTTATATTGAAGTAAATAACATGCATGCCACAGTCGGACGTCTGAGCGACATCGCAGAAAGGGCTTATATCGAAAGTAAATAACAAGCGTGCCACAGTCGGACGTATGAGCGACATCACAGAAAGGGCTTATATCAAAAGTAAATAACAAGTCTGCCACAGTCGAACGTCTGAGCGACATCGCAGAAAGGGCGTATATCAAAAGTAAATAACAAGTGTGCCACAGTCGGACGTCTGAGCGACATCGCAGAAAGGGCTTGAATTTCATTATTCATATCTGATAATTTCACGAAGATATAATACTCATAGGAAATATTCAACACATAATAATAAACGGATTAGTCCATCCACAGGAATAAACATTTAACCGGACTTAACACTCATGTAGTTCACCGGAGTTTTGTCACTGAGACTGACACTTGACAAGATAAGTTGAACACAATACTTGGACATGGATAAGATGATCCAAAGGATTTTTGACTTTGCAGAGTTTGTACTAATTACCCATAGCCAATTGATTTCCGTAATCACGAAGGACTAGTTCCGTTTACGGTATTTCGGTGGAAACACATCTAACCAGTACACACCCATCCTACCTCACGATGCCAGGAATCACCCTAGACAATGTTCAAGAAAAACTTTGAGACGGGGAGACCACAACCTCGAATAGCATGGGATCAAATTTATATACGTGCGCTCTAAGGGGTGCCCCACTCTCGGTCCCAACCGGAAACACCCATACCCCCTGACCGGATGACTGGCTTTAATCCAAGCCATGGAACCCTCATCACGGCCTCTCTATTTGGTGTGTACCAGGAAAGAGGTTTGCAACTTACTAAGCCATATCCCTTGCGGAAAACATGTGGTAGTACAGGAAGGGAAAACGAACGGAAACGTGACATGATTCACATTGACACTGGAGTTAAATAGTCTGGCACAAGACTGCATGCTACAACACTGCCATCTTACCCATTCTCATGCCATCACATGGCCATGCAAACTCATATCCAACAACATACGGATTTCCGAAACTCACTTGCCTCAACTTTGCATATAATATAACATTTATCGAAATGCTCATAAACATGCCATGAAACTACTTAATGCAAACATGCTACGAACACTCATCATATCAAAAGTTCAAACATGCTTGCCTGGTTCAGAGTAGTCGGAGTCTAGCTTGGCGAAGTTCGCGGTTTCGTCACCTCCTCCGGTATCTACTGTATAAGAAAATACGTACTAAAGTAAATACCGAGAGTGCACAAAAAAATTCCCAAATATTTTTCGAATAAATATGAAAAAAAACTAGACATAAAAATAAAGATGACAGAAAAAGAATCAATCAAAAATCAGTTTCTGTTTAAAAGTTATAAAGGTTTTAATCCAGGGACTCATCTGTAATGAAACAGAAAGTTTCCAGGGGCCAACTTATAAAAACAGAAAACGCTTCGGCTAAAAAGCCGTCAACTGCAAAGGGAGACGTATTCTGCCCGAAGGCGTTTTCAGAAAACGGTTCGAAAAAAAAAGAAAATACTGACAAGGGGTCCCACCCGTCAGGTTTAAAATTTCAAACGGGGGGAGAAACAGAGCTCGTCAGCGCCCAAGAGCTGCAGTGGTCGCCGGCGGCGGTCCACGGCTAGTTAGGAGCATCGGAGGGTATCTACGTGCTTAGTGTGTCCTTCCGCGTCGGTGGGTGGTGGTGGTGGTCGTCGGCGAGCACCACGTCGACGGCGGTCCTTGCTCCGGCGGACGGCGGCTCGGGTGAAGTTGGATCTCGTCGGGGAGGGCTGCAGAGGTCAAATTGAAGCCTGGGTTAGATCACTGGGTGCTCGAGGAAACTACTGACGAGGTTTGGGCGGCGGGATGGCCTCACCGGTGTGGATCAAGCTGGTGGCCGAGGCGGATCGGGGCGGCCGGAGTTGGGGGAGGAGACCTCCTCGAGGTCCTCCTGGTGGCTTGGCGGGGTTCTGGTGAGGAGTAGAGGTGGTGCGTGCTTGAGAACGAGCTCGGGACTCCATTTTATAGGCGATCCGAGGCGGTGTCCATGAACGGGGATCTCCGGCGATGGTTACGGCGGCGCAGTGCTTGGTCGGGTAGTTTAGGGGGTTGGGCATCAATGTGGAGGTCCACGGGTTCCGTTTAGAAGCTAAACCAGGTTGGATTAGGCGCTCTTGGGTGGTTTCGACAGAACGGGGCGGCGCGGGCCCGTCGACGGCAGAGGGCGCGTCCTGTGCTTGCCGGGCCACGACGAATGTGCTGCGGTGTGCGCTGGCATGCATGAGGCCACGCGGAGGGCTAGGGGGTGTTGGGCGACGCCGGACGGCGTAGCGAGCTGGCGCTGGCTCCCGTTGGCCGCCACGGGTGGCTCTGCCACTGCAGAAGCTGCCGGCGTCGGCGATGCTCGCCGCCACTGACACCAGCGCCCGTCCAAGAGAGCATGCGGTGCTCTGGTCAAGGAGGAGAGGCCGTGCGCAATGCGCCAGAGTGCACTGGTGATTGATGACAAAGCACTGACGAAAAACGACACTGACAAAACTCTGCAACTCTGAATTTACTAAAAGTGTACAGGAACAATGTCGGCCAAGTGTTTGATCAAATGATTCAAGCATGAGAAGAATTTTTCTGGGGCTGATCTTTGGTGTGGTGGCCTCTCAAAGCACCTGGGGACTGCCTGAATTTTGGTGGAATGTTTGGAGAAAGGAAAATATGGATTTCACAAAAAATGATGAATCTGGTCCAAACTTGCAGAGGTTGAAACTTGAAAATTTTGAAAAGAGGAAGAGTGGATCTTGATGGTTCTAGGTTGGGGTTGCTAGGTACTATCTAGAGGAGTTGGTTTGAGATCAAAACTCAAAGGAAATCAGGTACTTCATTTGTAAATCATCTAGGCTTAGGATAATGGACAGAATTATTTTTGGGGAAAAAATAAATGAAACAAAATCAAAAAAATGGGTTGGACCTGTAGGAACAGAATGTTTGGGTTGCCCCAAAGTGGAGGGAGGGGTTTTGGGAGAATTTACCACATGAGGCATGGTAAAACAATGGATGGTTTCAAAACAAAAGACTAGCCCCAAAACCCATAGGGTTTCTTTTTAAAAGAAAATAAATTCCAAAAATATATTTGAGATGGGAAAAATCAGAAGAAAGGTTTTTATTAACCAAACACCAGGGTTGAAGAAGACACAAAAATAAAATCCTCGCCATGGGGAATTTTTTTTTTCAGAGAGAGGTTTTTCGAAGGATTTAAATGACCTTCTTCAAATCAAAGAAAGTTTTTGTTGAAAACTAAATAAAAGAAATTTTGGAGTGTCACAACACCTACCCCCTTAGGAAAAATCTCATCCCCGAGATTTCAGCTGATCCTCAAATAAGTGTGGGTGTTCTGTCCGAAGAAAATCCTCTCTTTCCCAAGTTGCTTCATTCTCGGTGTGATTGCTCCACTGAACTCTGAAAAACTTGATGGTTTTCTGTCGGGTCCTCCTTTCAGACTCCTCTAATATTTATATTGGACGTTCCCGGTAGGTGAGGTCTGGTTGTACGTCAATGTTTTCATGGGATACTTCCTTCTCTGGGTTGCTCACGCACTTCCTCAACTGCGAGACGTGGAAGACGTCGTGGACATCGGATAATTCTTCGGGTAAGTCTAGCTGGTAGGCTACCGTGCCTCTTCGGGCCACTATACAGAATGGTCTGATGAATCTTGGTGCTAGCTTTCCCTTAACCTTGAATCGTTGCAGGCCCCTCATAGGAGATACTCGTAGGTACACAAACTCACCGGGTTCAAAACTGATTCCCCGATGCTTTCGATCGTAATAACTCTTTTGTCGACTTTGAGCTGTCTTGAGTCCATCCCTAATCATCTTAACTTTTTCCTCAGCCTGCTTAAGGATATCTGGGCCAAAGATATGGCTGTCTCCGGTTTCTGACCAATTTAGTGGTGTACGACATCTTCGCCCGTATAGAGCTTCAAATGGTGCCATTTGCAGGCTCGCTTGGTAACTGTTGTTGTATGCAAACTCTGCGTATGGCAAGCTTTCTTCCCAACTGGTTCCATAGGTGAGGACACATGCCCTCAGCATGTCTTCTAGAATTTGGTTTACGCGTCCAGTTTGTCCATCAGTCTAGAGGTGGTATGCGGTACTGAATGCTAGTTGAGTTCCCAGTGCCTGTTGTAGGTGATCCCAAAACCTAGAGACGAATTGTGTGCCTCTGTCAGATATTATAGTCTTTGGGACTCCATGCAGGCAGACGATACGGGAAAGATAAAGTCTGGCAAGCTTCTGAGTGGTGTGAATTGTCTTCATCGGGATAAAATGTGCCACCTTAGTTAATCTGTCGGTGATGACCCATATGGCATCATTTCCGTGTCGTGACCGAGGTAGTCCAACAATAAAATCCATTCCAATCTCGTCCCATTTCTACTCGGGTATCTTGTTTGGCTGTAATACTCCGGCTGGTTTCTGGTGCTCGGCCTTGATGCGTTGCCATGAATCACAACATGCAATGAACGTGGCTATGTCCCTTTTCATACCGTGCCACCAAAAATTTTCCTGAAGGTCCTTGTACATTTTTGTTCCTCCAGGATGGATTGAATACGGGGCGGTGTGGCCTTCAGCTAGAATTTGCTGTTTGAGGTCCTCGATATTTGGTACGCAAAGCCTATCTCCGTACCATAATATTCCCTGCTCGTCTATGACGAATTCTGAGGCCTTGCCCAAACTCGCTTTTCTTTTTATGCCTTCAATGCTGGGGTGTCCATGCTGAGCCTCCTTAATCTTTTCTATCAGGGTAGGCTGTATTTCCAAATTCGACACACTGCCTTCGGTGACCATTATTAAGTTGAGTTTGGCAAATTCCTACTGACATTCTGGTCTTAAATTTGGTATACTGTCGTTGCCCGAGCTGGGGTTCCGACTAAGAGCATCCGCCACTACATTTGCTTTGCCTGGATGATAGTGAATGCCAACATCATAATCTTTCACTAATTCCAACCAGCGTCGTTGCCGTAAATTGAGTTCTGGTTGTGTGAAAATGTACTTGAGGCTTTTATGGTCTGTGTATATTTCACAATGATTTCCAAGTAAAAAGTGTCTCCATTCTTTGAGTGCATGGATGACTGCTGCCAACTCCAGGTCATGAGTAGGATAATTTTCTTCATGCTTGCGAAGTTGTCTTGAAACATACGCGACTACGTTGCCTTCTTGCATCAATACGCATCCGAGGCCCTTCTGGGATGCATCACAATACACCTCAAAATTCTTGTGTATGTCTGGCACAATTAATGCTGGTGCTGTCGTTAATTTCCTTTTTAGTTCTTGGAAACTTTCTCGCAAGCTTCCGTCCATTCAAACTTCTTGTCCTTCTTGAGTAACTGCGTCATTGGCTTTGCTATGGTGGAGAACCCTTCAATAAATCTTCGGTAGTATCCTGCCATTCCCAAGAAACTTCGTACGTCCGTTACGCTGGCTGGTGGTTTCCAGCCAAGTACGGCCTTGACCTTTTCCAGGTCTACGGCAATAACTTCTTGGGTCAGTACGTGGCCCAGAAAACCCACCTGTCTTAGCCAAAATTCACATTTGCTGAACTTGGCGTACAATTGATGTTTCCTGAGTTCTCCTAGTATAATTCTGAGATGTTCAGCGTGCTCTTCTGGTGTCTTGGAGTATATCAGAATATCATCGATGAATACCACAACAAACTTGTCCATAAACTTCATAAATAACTTATTCATGAGGTGAACAAAATAATTAGTCCAAATGGCATTATTGTGAACTCATACAGTCCATATCTGGAGGTGAAGGCTGTCTTGGGGATATCTTCTGTTCGCACTTTTAATTGATGGTATCCCGACCTTAAGTCAATTTTTGAGAAGACCTTGGCCTGACCGGGCTGCTCAAATAATTCATTTATCCGTGGCATTGGGTATTTGTTCTTGATTGTGACCATGTTAAGTGCTCAATAGTCTATACACAATCTCAGTGTCCCATCCTTTTTCTTGGCAAATAAAATTGGTGAACCCCAAGGTGAGGAACTGGCTCGTATATATCCTTTGTCCAGTAATTCTTTTATTTGCTTCTTCAATTTTACCAACTCGGATGGTGCCATTCTGTATGGTTTCTTGTATATGGGGGCGGTTCTGGGTGCTAGCTCAATGCTGAATTGTATCTCTCGGTCTGGTGGCATCCCTGGTAGTTCTTCGGGAAATACGTCTGGAAACTCACATACTACTGGAACTTTGCTTAACTCAGAAACGTCGACCTTGTTCAATCTCGGTTGCCGAGATATTTGTCTCTCTTTGGCTGAAACTTTTATTGCCTTCCCGTGATGGTGGGTGAAAATTATGGTTCGGTTGAAGCAGTCAATAAATCGTTTGTTGGTGGTTAACCAATCCATCCCTAGGATGACATCCAGTCCTTTATTTTCCAATACAGTAAGGTTGGCGTGAAACTTCAATCCCTCAAACTCAATAACCACACCTTGGCAGTAACTCTGAGTAACTTGGTTAATCCCGGGGGACTTGATGATCATGGATTTTTCCAAGGGAAGCATCGAAAAATTATTTTGCAAAGCAAAACTCTTCGAAAAGAATGAGTCAGAACCTCCAGAATCAAACGAAACCATGGCAGGTATTGTGTTGACAGGGAACGTACCGAGCACGATATCCGGGGCATTTTGTGCTTCTTCTCTGGTCACGTGGTTCAGATGACCCTTCCTATGGTTGTTATTGGGGTTGAAATTGTTTCGCTTGGGCGCTGAATTATGGCCACCGTTGTTCGGCTTTGGGGTCGAGTTCCTTGGCTTGGGGCACTGCTTGGCATAGTGCCCTTCTTCTCCACAAGCATAGCAAGTAACGCCTGGGCAATATGTGAACTCCTTGTCCCTTGCATGGAAATTCTTGATTGGGTGTGAAATATTTGTCGTGGGTCTGTGTGTCCCACCTTTCTGAAAATCCGTCTTGCTCTGGTGGTTGCGAGCAATAGTAGTTTAGTCCCTTTTGCGCTTGTAGAAATCCTCCAAGCTGCTTCGCTCATTTTCCAAGGTAATAGCATTATCCACCAGTGTTTTGAAATCTGGGAAGGTGTGCATGACCAGCTGGCATTTAAGCGCGGGTGCCAGACTGTCCAGGAATTTTTCCATCTTCTTGCTTTCAGTCATACGCTCTTTGTTGGCGTAGCGAGACAACAGAGTAAACTTACTGTTGTATTCCGACACCATCATGGCCCTCTATTTGAGGTCATCAAACTCCCTCTTCTTGATCTTCATAACACTTTTAGGAATGTGCGCCCCACGAAAACCCTCTTTGAACTCCTCCCAGGTTATATCATTTTCGTTCGGGTGCATGTGTAGGAAGTTTTCCCACCATGATGCAGCTGCTCTAGTGAGACTATGCGGTGCATAAAGTACTTTCTCATGGTCTGAACACTGTGAAATAATTAATTTCCTTTCCATGTCTCGAAGCTAGTCATCGGCCTCAGGAGGTTTGTCAGTATGAGAAAATGTTGGGGGATGCGTCTTCTGTAGCTCAGACAATTTGGATTGCTGCTTATACAACCCATGGTGATTTCCCGTATTGATGACTTGGTTCATCATTTCCTGATGTTGTTGCTGACTCTTCCATAAAGGCGGCATACTTGGGAAAATGTTGTTTCACTGCCCTGTTGACTTGACTGCCCCTGTGTGAAATTGTTGCTTGTTTGTGTGCCATAATTTTCTTCTGGCGGGTTTGGCATGGAGCGCGTCCAAGGACGAGAGATTTTTCACTCTGGCGATACATTTTGTAAAACTCATAAGAAAAGAAATTGATTCACAAGAATCAATAAATTTATAAAGACGGGAATTTTTTTAAATGCTCCAAGATTTTTCAAGAGAATAATCGATTGCGCACGGAGAAGGACTCCTCATTACATATCTTACACGCAAGCAGTAATTATACAATACATCACTCAGGATATGCGTACATATTCCTGACATGTTATTTAGGCTAGTGCACTTCTCCCAGTTCCTACATGATGCGCAAACAAGCTACTTCTCACAACCTATGTACATCTAAACATATCGTACAATCCGGTACATCGCATGGCGGCTAAGCGTACTCAGTCGGAGATGGTGAGGATGTCCCTTGGCCTGCCAAGGTTGAGGCGCAGTGAGGCTGGGGACTCAACCTCCTCCTCGCTAATAGGCTCCAGACGTGAAGTGCTGCGCTGAGTTGATGGAGCGGGCGCCATAGGAGGAGCAACACGAACAGGAGTGGGCGCAATAGGTGGTGCAGTACGAACTGAAGTGGGTGCAATGACTTGGTTAAACTCCTTAGTGGTAGGAAGGCGACGAGTAGTGGCGAGAATGGTAGGTGAATATGATGCCGAGGACGAGACGAAAGTCAGTGATGGTGCGGTGTGCAGGAGCTCCCTCCTGTTCGCGGCACAGCCATGGACTGAGTCCATGCGGGCAGCCACATGGTCGTCCACCAGGTTTTCGAAGGCTGCCTCTAGAGCCCGGAGGTAATGGCCAAGCATCTCAAACGCCTCGTCTCGCTCTCCTCTGGGGCAAGCGAATGCGTAGTGACAGGTGTATGGCACTTGGCATGGAAGGTAGCGGTAACGACGAGTCTTCATCGAAGGTAGCGGTAACGACGAGCTATCGCCTCACGGGCAGCCATCTGCATAGCATGCTTCTCCGTAGGCATGGCTCTACCCAAGAATCGGAAGCGGCGTAACTCAACACGCCCTCCCTTGCATTGCACCGCGGCCTGGTGCATGGACAGACTGTCGTTGATCTTGTGCTGGTAGAGTGTGAAGACTGGGCGCACTGATGGCCCCATCGCGACCTGGACGATGAAGGAGAGGAGCTTGACGAACCCCTCAGGCACGTTGGCAAACACCTGTGACTCATAGTCGTTGCCAGCCATCTACAAAAGTAGGAAAAAATTCTGAATGGTCTGATCATAAATTTATGGTGACTGTCAGAATATGACTACATTCGCAAAAAAAATAACAATAAACTCTACTATGCTAATAACCGATTAGCGATCGCACCTAGTGGCTTCCTACAGTTAGCCTGGCTCTGGTACCATGTTTGTCACGACCGGTTTTTTGATAAAATACTTATTGAGAAATCGATCTTTTGATTCCAGTATAGGAAGAGTTATCCTTACTAGTAGACAAATACTTGATACAGAAGGCCAGTAGCATTAAAAATATTACGGGGTTGAGCTGAGGCTGCTCAATAATTTATTCCAAACACGCCAATATTGTACATAAGGGCGGTTATGATACAGGGTGTGGTTTCATACTACTGACTCGAGATAAAAGTGGTGGTGGTGGATATATCACAGTGGAGTGGATAACATGACTCCTAAACTGGCGGCTCATCGAGCGTCGAGGTGAGGCTCGATGAATTTATTCGGGTAGTGGAAGCGGATATAATACGGTGACCAAATCCAGGGTCACACGGGACTGACTGGGACTCCTCTAGGCGTCGGACTCACTATCGAACTCTTCATCCATGAGATCGCCTTCATCAACATCTGGCCAAATCAACAAGCCAGGTGAGTACTTTGAAAGTACTCGCAAGACAGTTCGGACATAAGATATAACAAATGCATGCATGAATGCGTTATGAGCAAATAGCAATGCACACTCAATTAATAAATATTTGCACGACATGATAAGTAAAAAGGAATTCGGGCGGTAGTCCTCCTGAAATCCCAACAAACAACAGAAAACCAATCGGGTGTCTGGAGTGACGCCTCGAAGGGTAAACAAATAAATAATCATGTCGTAGTCGGGCGTCTAAGCGACACCACATAAATGGCTTATTTTGAAAAGTAAATGACATGCGTGCCACAGTCGGACGTCAGAGCGACATCGTAGAAAGGGCTTATATTGAAGTAAATAACATGCGTGCCACAGTCGGACGTCTGAGCGACATCGCAGAAAGGGCTTATATCGAAAGTAAATAACAAGCGTGCCACAGTCGGACGTCTGAGGGACATCGCAGAAAGGGCTTATATCAAAAGTAAATAACAAGTGTGCCACATTCGGACGTTTGAGCGACATCGCAGAAAGGGCGTATATCAAAAGTAAATAACAAGTGTGCCACAGTCGGACGTCTGAGCGACATCGCAGAAAGGGCTTGAATTTCATTATTCATATCTGATAATTTCACGAAGATATAATACTCATAGGAAATATTCAACACATAATAATAAACGGATTAGTCCATCCACAGGAATAAACATTTAACCGGACTTAACACTCATGTAGTTCACCGGAGTTTTGTCACTGAGACTGACACTTGACAAGATAAGTTGAACACAGTACTTGGACATGGATAAGATGATCCAAAGTATTTTGACTCTGTAGAGTTTGTACTAATTACCCACAGCCAACGGATTTCCGTAGTCACGAAGGACTAGTTCCGTTTACGGTATTTTGGTAGAAACACATCTAACCAGTACACACCCATCCTACCTCATGATGCCAGGAATCACCCTAGACAACATTCAAGAAAAGCTTTGAGACGGGGAGATCACAAGCTCGAATAGCATGGGATCAAATTTATATACGCGCGCTATAAGGGGTGCCCCCCTCTCTGTCCCAACCGGAAACACCCATGGCCCCTGACCGGATGACTGGCTTTAATCCAGGGCCATGGAACCCTCATCACGGCCTCTCTATTTGGTGTGTACCAGGAAAGAGGTTTGCAACTTACTAAGCCATATCCCTTGCGGGAAACATGTGGTAGTACAGGAAGGGAAAATGGACGGAAACGTGACTTGATTCACAGTGACACTGGAGTCAAATAGTCTGGCATAAGACTGGTATGCTACAACTCTGCCATCTTACCCATTCTCATGCCATCACATGGCCATGCAAACTCATATCCAACAACATATGGATTTCCGAAACTCACTTGCCTCAACTTTGCATATAATATAACATTTATCGAAATGCTCATAAACAAGCCATGAAACTACTTAATGCAAACATGCAACGAACACTCATCATATCAAAAGTTCAAACATGCTTGCCTGGTTCAGAGTAGTCGGAGTCTAGCTTGGCGAAGTTCGCGGTTCCGTCACTTCCTCCGGTATCTACGGTATAAGAAAATACGTACTAACGTAAATACCGAGAGTGCACAAAAACGTGTTCCAAATATTTTTCAAATAAATATGAAAAAAAACTAGACAGAAAAATAAAGATGACAGAAAAAGAATCAATCAAAAATCAGTTTCTGTTTAAAAGTTATAAAGGTTTTAATCCAGGGACTCATCTGTAATGAAACAGAAAGTTTCCAGGGGCCAACTTATAAAAACAGAAAATGCTTCAGCTAAAAAGCCGTCAACTACAAAGGGAGACGTACTCTGCCCGAAGGCGTTTTCAGAAAACGGTTAAAAAAAGAAAATACTGATGAGGGGTCCCACCCGTCAGGTTTGAAATTTCAAACGGGGGGAGAAACAGAGCTCGTCGGCGCCCGAGAGCTGCGGTGGTCGCCGGCGGCGATCCACGACGAGTTAGGAGGATCGGAGGGTACCTACATGCTCAGTGTGTCCTTCCGCGTCGGTGGGTGGTGGTGGTGGTCGTCAGCGAGCACCACATCGACGGCGGTCCTTGCTCCGGCGGACGGCCGCTCGGGTGAAGTTGGATCTCATTGGGGAGGGCTGCGGAGGTCAAATTGAAGCCTAGGTTAGATCACTGGGTGCTCGAGGAAACTACTAACAAGGTTTGGGCGGCGGGGATGGCCTCACCGGAGTGGATCGAGCTGGTGGCCGAGGCGGATCAGGGCGGCCGCAGTTGGGGGAGGAGACCTCCTCGAGGTCCTCCTGGTGGCTTGGCGGGGTTCTGGTGACGAGTAGAGGTGGTGCGTGCTTGATAACGAGCTCAGGACTCCATTTTATAGGCGATCCGAGGCGGTGGCCGTGAACAGGGATCTCCGGCGATGGTTACGGCTCCGCATTGCTTGGTCTGGTAGTTTAGGGGGTTGGGCATCAACGTGGAGGTCCACGGGTTCCGTTTAGAAGCTAAACCAGGTTGGATTAGGCGCTCTTGGGTGGTTTCGACAGAACGGGGCATCGCGGGACCGTCGGCGGCAGAGGGCGCGCCCTATGCTTGCCGGGCCATGGCGACGGTGCTGCGGTGTGCGCTGGCATGCATGAGGCCACGCAGAGGGCTAGGGGGCGTTGGGCGGCACCGGACGGCGTAGCGAGCTGGCGCTGGCTCCCGTTGGCCGCCACGGGTGGCTCTGCCACCGCAGAAGCTGCCGGCGTCGGTGATGCTCGCTGCCACCGACACCTGCGCCCGTCCAAGAGAGCATGCGGTGCTCTGGTCAACGAGGAGAGGCCGTGCGCAACGTGCCAGGGTGCACTGGTGATCGATGACAAGGCACTGACGAAAAACGACAGTGACAAAACTCTGAAACTCAAAATTTACTGAAAGTGTAGAGGAATAGTGTCGGCCAAGTGTTTGATGAAATGATTCAAGCACGAGAATAATTTCTCTGGGGCTGATCTTTGGTGTGGTGGCCTCTCAAAGCACCTGGGGGCTGGCTGAATTTTGGTGGAATT
This sequence comes from Triticum dicoccoides, assembly GCF_002162155.2. Taxonomy (NCBI): domain Eukaryota; kingdom Viridiplantae; phylum Streptophyta; class Magnoliopsida; order Poales; family Poaceae; genus Triticum; species Triticum dicoccoides. Next base: position 326,165,110 of record NC_041387.1, on the reverse strand, counting down.
TTCGGAGAAAGGAAAATATGAGTTTCACCAAAAATGATGAATCTGGTCCAAACTTGCAGAGGTTGAAACTTGAAAATTTTGAAAAGAGGAAGAGTGGATCTTGATGGTTCTAGGTTGGGGTTGCTAGGGACTATCCAGAGGAGTTGGTTTGAGATCAAAACTCAAAGGAAATCAGGTACTTCCTTTGTAAATCATCTAGGCTTAGGATAATGGATAGATTTGTTTTTGGGAAAAAAATAAATGAAACAAAATCAAAAAATGGGTTGGACCTGTTGGAACAGAATGTTTGGGTTGCCCCAAAGTGGAGGGAGGGGTTTTGGGAGAATTTACCACATGAGGCATGGTAAAACAATGGATGGTTTCAAAACAAAAGAGTAGCCCCAAAACCCATAGGGTTTCTTTTTAAAAGAAAATAAATTCCAAAAATATATTTGAGATGGGAAAAATCAGAAGAAAGGTTTTTAATAACCAAACACCAGGGTTGAAGAAGATACAAAAATAAAATCCTTGCCATGGGGAATTTTTTTTTAAGAGAGAGGTTTTTGGAAGGATTTAAATGACCTTCTTCAAATCAAACAAAGTTTTTGTTGAAAACTAAATAAAAGAAATTTTGGAGTGTCACAACACCTACCCCCTTAGGAAAAATCTCATCCCCGAGATTTCAGCTGATCCTCAAATAAGTGTGGGTGTTCTGTCCGAAGAAAATCCTCTCTTTCCCAAGTTGCTTCATTCTCGGTGTGATTGCTCCACTGAACTCTGAAAAACTTGATGGTTTTCTGCCGGGTCCTCCTTTCAGACTCCTCTAATATTTTTATTGGACGTTCCCGGTAGGTGAGGTCTGGTTGCACGTCAATGTTTTCATGGGATACTTGCTTCTCTGGGTTGCTCACGCACTTCCTCAACTACGAGACGTGGAAGACGTCGTGGACATCGGATAATTCTTCGGGTAAGACTAGCTGGTAGGCTACCGTGCCTCTTCGGGCAACTATACAGAATGGTCCGATGAATCTTGGTGCTAGATTTCCCTTAACCTTGAATCGTTATAGGCCCCTCGTAGGAGATACTCGTAGGTACACAAACTCACCGGGTTCAAAACTGATTCCCCGATGCTTTCGATCGTAATAACTCTTTTGTCGACTTTGAGTTGTCTTGAGTCGATCCCTAATCATCTTAACTTTTTCCTCAGCCTCCTTGAGCATATCTGGGCCGAAGATATGGCTGTCTCCTGTTTCTGACCAATTTAGCGGTGTACGACATCTTCGCCCGTACAGAGCTTCAAATGGTGCCATTTGCAGGCTCGCTTGGTAACTGTTGTTGTATGCGAACTCTGCATATGGCAAGCTTTCTTCCCAACTGGTTCCATAGGTGAGGACACATGCCCTCAGCATGTCTTCTAGAATTTGGTTTAGGCGTTCAGTTTGTCCATCAGTCTGGGGGTGGTATGCGGTACTGAATGCTAGTTGAGTTCCTAGTGCCTCTTGTAGGTGATCCCAAAACCTAGAGACGAATTGTGTGCCTCTGTCAGATATTATAGTCTTTGGGACTCCATGCAGGCAGACGATACGGGCAAGATAAAGTCTGGAAAGCTTCTGAGTGGTGTGAGTTGTCTTCACCGGGATAAAATGTGCCACCTTAGTTAATCTGTCGGTGATGACCCATATAGCATCATTTCCGTGTCGTGACCGAGGTAGTCCAACAATAAAACCCATTCCAATCTTGTCCCATTTCCACTCGGTTATCTTGTTTGGCTGTAATAGTCAGGCTGGTTTCTGGTGCTCGGCCTTGATGCGTTGACATGAATCACAACATGCAATGAACGTGGCTATGTCCCTTTTCATACCGTGCCACCAAAAATTTTCCTGAAGGTCCTTGTACATTTTTGTTCCTCCAAGATGAACTGAATACGGGGCGGTGTGGCCTTCAGCTAGAATTTGCTGTTTGAGGTCCTCGATATTTGGTACGCAAAGCCTATCTCCGTACCGCAATATTCCCTGCTCGTCTATGACGAATTCTGAGGCCTTGCCCAAACTCGCTTTTCTTTTTATGCCTTCAATGCTGGGGTGTCCATGCTGAGCCTCCTTAATCTTTTCTATCAGGGTAGGTTGTATTTCCAAATTCGACACACTGCCTTCGGTGACCATTATTAAGTTGAGTTTGGCAAATTCCTGCTGAAATTCTGGTCTTAAATTTGGTATACTGTCGTTGCCCGAGCTGGGGTTCCAACTAAGAGCATCCACCACTACATTTGCTTTTCCTGGATGATAGTGAATGCCAACATCATAATCTTTCACTAATTCCAACCAGCGTCGTTGCCGTAAATTGAGTTCTGGTTGTGTGAAAATGCACTTCAGGCTTTTATGGTCTGTGTATATTTCACAACGATTTCCATGTAAAAAGGGTCTCCATTCTTTGAGTGCATGGATGACTGCTGCCAACTCCAGGTCATGAGTAGGATAATTTTCTTCATGCTTGCGAAGTTGTATGGAAACATACATGACTACTTTGCCTTCTTGCATCAATACGCATCCGAGGCCCTTCCGGGATGCGTCACAATACACATCAAAATTCTTGTGTATGTCTGGCACAATTAATACTGGTGCTGTCGTTAATTTCCTTTTTAGTTCTTGGAAACTTTTCTCGCAAGCTTCCGTCCATTCAAACTTCTTGTCCTTCTTGAGTAACTACGTCATTGGCTTTGCTATGGTGGAGAACCCTTCAATAAATCTTCGGTAGTATCCTGCCATTCCCAAGAAACTTCGTACGTCCGTTACGCTGGCTGGTGGTTTCCAGCCAAGTACGGCCTTGACCTTTTCCGGGTCTACGGCAATACCTTCTTGGGTCAGTACATGGCCCAGAAAACCCACCTGTCTTAGCCAAAATTCACATTTGCTGAACTTGGCGTACAATTGATGTTTCCTGAGTTCTCCTAGTACAATTCTGCGATGTTCAGCGTGCTCTTCTGGTGTCTTGGAGTATATCAGAATATCATCGATGAATACCACAACAAACTTGTCCATAAACTTCATAAATACTTTGTTCGTGAGGTGAACAAAATATGCGGGGGCGTTTGTTAGTCCAAACGGCATTCCTGTGAACTCATACAGTCCATATCTGGAGGTGAAGGCTGTCTTGGGGATATCTTCTGTTCGCACTTTTAATTGATGGTATCCCGACCTTAAGTCAATTTTTGAGAAGACCTTGGCCTGACCGGGCTGATCAAATAATTCATTTATTCGTGGCATTGGGTATTTGTTCTTGATTGTGACCATGTTAAGTGGTCGATAGTCTATACACAATCTCAGTGTCCCATCCTTTTTCTTGGCAAATAAAATTGGTGAACCCCAAGGTGAGGAACTAGCTCGTATATATCCTTTGTCCAGTAATTCTTTTATTTGCTTCTTCAATTCTACCAACTCGGATGGTGCCATTCTGTATGGTTTCTTGTATATGGGGGTGGTTCCGGGTGCTAGCTCAATGCTGAATTGTATCTCTCGGTCTGGCGGCATGCCTGGTAGTTCTTCGGGAAATACGTCTGGAAACTCACATACTACTGGAACTTTGCTTAACTCAGAAACGTCCACCTTGTTCAATCTCGGTTGCTGAGATATTTGTCTCTCTTTGGCTGAAACTTTTATTGCCTTCCCATGATGGTGGGTGAGAATTACGGTCCGGTTGAAGCAGTCAATAAATCCTTTGTTGGTGGTTAACCAATCCATCCCTAGGATGACATCCAGTCCTTTATTTTCCAATACAGTAAGGTTGGCGTGAAACTTCAGTCCTTCAAACTCAATAACCACACCTTGGCAGTAACTCTGAGTAACTTGCTTAATCCCGGGGGACTTGATGATCATGGATTTTTCCAAGGGAAGCATCGAAAAATTATTTTGCAAAGCAAAACTCTTCGAAATGAACAAGTGAGAAGCTCCAGAATCAAACAAAACCGTGGCAGGTATTGTGTTGACAGGGAACATACCGAGCATGATATATGGGGCATTTTGTGCTTCTTCTCTGGTCACGTGGTTCAGATGACCCTTCCTGTGGTTGTTATTGGGGTTGAAATTGTTTTGCTTGGGTGCTGAATTATTGCCACCATTGTTCGGCTTTGGGGTCGAGTTCCTTGGCTTGGGGCACTGCTTGGCATAGTGCCCTTCTTCTCCACAAGTGTAGCAAGTAATGCCTGGGCGATATGTGAACTCCTTGTCCCTTGCATGGAAATTCTTGATTGGGTGTGAAACATTTGTCATGGGTCTGTGTGTCCCACCTTTCTGAAAATCCGTCTTGCTCCGGTGGTTGCGAGCAAGAGTAGTCTGGTCCCTTTTGCGCTTGCGGAAATCCTCCAAGCTGCGTCTCTCATTTTCCAAGGTAATAGCCTTATCCACCAGAGTTTTGAAATCTGGGAAGGTGTGCACGACCAGCTGGCATTTAAGCGCGGGTGCCACACCGTCCAGGAATTTTTCCATCTTCTTGCTTTCAGTCATACGCTCTTCGTTGGTGTAGCGAGACAAGAGAGTAAACTGACTATTGTATTCCAACACCGTCATGGTCCTCTGCTTGAGGTCATCAAACTCCCTCTTCTTGATCTTCATAACACTTTTAGGAATGTGCGCCCCATGAAAACCTTCTTTGAACTCCTCCCAGGTTATATCATTTTCGTTGGGGTGCATGTGTAGGAAGTTTTCCCACCATGATGCAGCTGCTCAAGTGAGATAGTGCGGTGCATAAAGTACTTTCTCACGGTCTGAACACTATGCAATAATTAATTTCCTTTCCATGTCTCGAAGCCAGTCATCGGCCTCAAGAGGTTTGTCAGTATGAGAAAATGTTGGGGGACGCGTCTTCTGTAGCTCGGACAATTTGGATTGCTGCTGATACGGCCCCCGGTGATTTCCCATATTGATGACTTGGTTCATCATTTCCTGATGTTGTTGCTGAGTCTATTCATAAAGGCAGCATACTTGGGAAAATGTTGTTTCACTGCCCTGTTGACTTGACTGCCCCTGTGTGAAATTGTTGCTTGTTTGTGTGCCATAATTTTCCTCTGGTGGGTTTGGCATGGAGCGCGTCCAAGGACGAGACATTTTTCACTCTGGGGATACATTTTGTAAAACTCATAAGAAAAGAAATTGAGTCGCAAGAATCAATAAATTTATAAAGATGGGAATTTTTTTTAAATGCTCCAAGATTTTTCAAGAGAATAATCGATTGCGCACGGAGAAGGACTGTTCATTACATATCTTACACCCAAGCAGTAATTATACAATACATCACTGAGGATATGCGTACATATTCCTGACATGTTATTTAGGCTAGTGCACTTCTCCCAGTTCCTACATGATGCGCAAACAAGCTACTTCTCACAACCTATGTACATATAAACATATCGTACAATCCGGTACATCGCATGGTGGCTTAGCATACTCAGTCGGAGATGGTGAGGATGTCCCTTGGCCTGCCGAGGGTGAGGCGCAGTGAGGCTGGGGACTCAACCACCTCCTCGCTAATAGGCTCCAGACGTGAAGTGCTACGCTGAGTTGATGGAGCGAGCGCCATAGGCGGAGCAACACGAACAGAAGTGGGCGCAATAGGTGGTGCAGTACGAACTGAAGTGGGCGCAATGACTTGGTTGAACTCCTCAGTGGTAGGCAGGCGACGAGTAGTGGCGAGAATGGTAGATGAATAAGATGCCGAGGACGAGACGAAAGTCAGTGGTGGTGCGGTGTGCAGGAGCTCCCTCCTGTTGGCGGCACAGCCATGGACTGAGTCCATGCGGGCAGCCACAAGGTCGTCCACCAGGTTGTCGAAGGCTGCCTCCAGAGCCCGGAGGTACTCAACAAGCATCTCAAAAGCCTCGTCTCGCTCTCCTCTGAGGCAAGCTAATGAGTAGTGACAGGTGTATGGCACGTGGCATGGAAGGTAGCGGTAACGACGAGTCTTCATCGAAGGAAGAACATCCCGGAGCCGAGCTATCGCCTCACGGGAAGCCATCTGCATATTATGCTTCTCCATAGGCATGGCTCTCCCCAAGAACCGGAAGCGGCGTAACTCAACACGCCCTCCCTTGAGTTGCACCGTGGCCTGGTGCATGGACAGACTGTCGTTGATCTTGTGCTGGTAGAGTGTGAAGACTGGGCGCACTGATGGCCCCATCGCGACCTGGACGATGAAGGAGAGGAGCTTGACAAACCCCTTAGGCATGTTGGCGAACACCTGTGACTCACAGTCGTTGCCAGCCATCTACAAAAGTAGGCAAAAATTCTGAATGGTCAGATCATAAATTTATGTTGACTGTCATAATATGACTACATTTGCAAAAAAATAACAATAAACTCTACTATGCTAATAACCGATTAGTGATCGCACCTAGTGGCTTCCTACGGTCAGCCTAGCTCTGGTACCAAGTTTGTCACGACCGGTTTTTCAATAAAATACTTATTGAGAAATGGATCTTTTGATTCCAGTATAAGAAGAGTTATCCTTACTGGTAGGCAAATACTTGATACAGAAGGCCAGTAGCATTAAAAATATTACAGGGTTGAGTTGAGGCTGCTCAACAATTAATTACAAACACGCCAATATTGTACATAAGGGCGGTTATGATACAGGGGTGTGGTGGCATACTACTGACTCGAGATAAAAGTGGTGCTGGATATATGACAGTGGAGTGGATAACATGACTCCTAAACTGGCAGCTCATCGAGCGTCGAGGTGAGGCTCGATGAATTTATTCGGGTAGCGGAAGCGGATATAATACGGTGACCAAATCCAGGGTCGCACGGGACTGTCTAGGACTCCTCTAGGCATCGGACTCGCTATCGAACTCTTCATCCATGAGATCGCCTTCATCAACATCTGGCCAAATCAACAAGCCAGGTGAGTACTTTGAAAGTACTCGCAAGACAGTTCGGACATAAGATATAACAAATGCATGCATGAATGCGTTATGAGCAAATAGCAATGCACACTCAATTAATAAATATTTACACGACATGATAAGTAAAAAGGAAGTCAGGCGATAGTCCTCCCGAAATCCCAACAAACAACTGAAAACCGATCGGGTGTCTGGAGCGACGCCTCGAAGGGTAAACAAATAAATAATCATGCCGCAGTCGGGCGTCTAAGCGACACCACATAAAGGGCTTATTTTGAAAAGTAAATGACATGCGTGCCATAGTAGGACGTCGGAGCGACATCGCAGAAAGGGCTTATATTGAAGTAAATAACATGTGATCCAAAGTCGGACGTCTGAGCGACATCGCAGAAAGGGCTTATATCGAAAGTAAATAACAAGCGAGCCAAAGTAGGACGTCTGAGCGACATCGCAGAAAGGGCTTATATCAAAAGTAAATAACAAGTGTGCCACAGTCGGACGTCTGAGCGACATCGCAGAGAGGGCTTGAATTTCATTATTCATATCTAATAATTTCACGAAGATATAATACTCATAGGAAATATTCAACACATAATAATAAACGGATTAGTCCATCCACAGGAATAAACATTTAACCGGACTTAACACTCATGTAGTTCACCGGAGTTTTGTCACTGAGATTGACACTTAACAAGATAAGTTGAAAACAGTAGTGGACATGGATAAGATGATCCAAAGGATTTTTGACTCTGCAGAGTTTGTACTAATTACCCACAGCCAATAGATTTCCGTAGTCATGAAGGACTAGTTCCGTTTACGGTATTTCGGTAGAAACACATCTAACCAGTACACACCCATCCTACCTCACGATGCCAGGAATCACCCTAGACAACGTTCAAGAAAAACTTTGAGACGGGGAGATCACAACCTCGAATAGCATGGGATCAAATTAATATATGCGCGCTCTAAGGGGTGCCCCCCTCTCGGTCCCAACCGGAAACACCCATGCCCCCTGACTAGATGACTGGCTTTAATCCAGGGCCATGGAACCCTCATCATGGCCTCTCTATTTGGTGTGTACCAGGAAAGAGGTTTGCAACTTACTAAGCCATATCCCTTGCGGAAAACATGTGGTAGTACAGGAAGGGAAAACAGACGGAAATGTGACTTGATTCACGTTGACACTGGAGTCAAATAGTCTGGCATAAGACTGGCATGCTACAACACTGCCATCTTACCCATTCTCATGCCATCACATGGCCATGCAAACTCATATCCAACAACATATGGATTTCCGAAACTCACTTGCCTCAACTTAGCATATAATATAACATTTATCGAAATGCTCATAAACATGCCATGAAACTACTTAATGCAAACATGCAATGAACACTCATCATATCAAAAGTTAAAACATGCTTGCCCGGTTTGGAGTAGTCGGAGTCTAGCTTGGCGAAGTTCGCGGTTCCGTCACCTCCTCCGGTATCTACGGTATAAGAAAATACGTACTAACGTAAATACCGAGAGTGCATGAAAAAGTGTTCCAAATATTTTTGAATAAATATGGCAAAAAACTAGACAGAAAAATAAGGATGACAGAAAAAGAATCAGTCAAAAATCTGTTTCTGTTTAAAAGTTATAAAGGTTTTAATCCAGGGACACATCTGTAATGAAACAGAAAATTCCTGGGGCCAACTTATAAAAACAGAAAACGCTTCGGCTAAAAAGCCGTCAACTGCAAAGGGAGACGTACTCTGCCCGAAGGCGTTTTCAGAAAACGGTTCGAACAAAAAAGAAAATACTGACGAGGGGTCCCACCCGTCAGGTTTGAAATTTCAAACGAGGGGAGAAACAGAGCTCGTCGGCGCCCGAGAGCTGCGGTGGTCGCTGGCGGCGATCCACGGCGAGTTAGGAGGATCGGACGGTACCTACGTGCTCAGTGTGTCCTTCCGCGTCGGTGGGTGGTGGTGGTGGTCGTCGGCGAGCACCACGTTGACGGTGGTCCTTGCTCTGGCGGACGGCGGCTCGGGTGAAGTTGGATCTCGTCGGGGAGGGCTGCGGAGGTCAAATTGAAGCCTGGGTTAGATCACTGGGTGCTCGAGGAAACTAGTGACGAGGTTTGGGCGGCGGGGATGGCCTCACCGGAGTGGATCGAGCTGGTAGCCGAGGCAGATCAGGGCGGGCGGAATTGGGGGAGGAGACCTCCTCGAGGTTCTCCTGGTGGCTTGGCGGGGTTCTGGTGAGGAGTAGAGGTGGTGCGTGCTTGAGAACGAGCTCGGGACTCCATTTTACAGGCGATCCGAGGCGGTGGCCGTGAACGGGGATCTCCGGTGATGGTTACGGTGCCGAAGTGCTTGGTCGGGTCGTTTAGGGGGTTGGGCATCAACGTGGAGGTCCACGGGTTCCGTTTAGAAGCTAAACCAGGTTGGATTACGCGCTCTTGGGTGGTTTTGACAGAATGGGGCGGCGCGGGCCCATCGGCGGCAGAGGGCGCGCCCTGTGCTTGCCGGGCCACGGCGACGGTGCTGCGGTGTGCGCTGGCATGCATGAGGCCACGCGGAGGGCTAGGGGGCATTGGGCGGCGTCGGACGGCGTAGCGAGCTGGCGCTGGCTCCGGTTGGCCGCCACGGGTGGCTCTACCACCGCAGAAGCTGCCGGCGTCGGTGATGCTCGCCGCCACCGACAGCTGCGCCCGTCCAAGAGAGCATGCGGTGCTCTGGTCAAGGAGGAGAGGCCATGCGCAACGCGCCTTGGTGCACTGGTGATCGATGACAAGGCACTGACGAAAAACGACACTGACAAAACACTGAAACTCTGAATTTACTGAAAGTGTACAGGAACAGTGCCAGCCAAGTGTTTGATGAAACGATTCAAGCATGAGAAGAATTTTTATGGGGCTGATCTTTGGTGTGGTGGCCTCTCAAAGCACCTGGGGGCTGCCTGAATTTTGGTGGATTTTTTGGAGAAAGGAAAATATGAATTTCACCAAAAATGATGAATCTGGTCCAAACATGCAGAGGTTGAAACTTGAAAATTTTGAAAAGAGGAAGAGTGGATCTTGATTGTTCTAGGTTGGGGTTGCTAGGGACTATCCATAGGAGTTGGTTTGAGATCAAAACTCAAAGGAAATCAGGTACTTCCTTTGTAAATCATCTAGGCTTAGGATAATGGACAGAATTGTTTTTGGGGGAAAAAATAAATGAAACAAAAGCAAAAAATGGGTTGGACCTGTTGGAACAGAATGTTTGGGTTGCCCCAAAGTGGAGGGAGGGGTTTTGGGAGAATTTACCACATGAGGCATGGTAAAACAATGGATGGTTTCAAAAAAAAGAGTAGCCCCAAAACCCATAAGTTTCTTTTTAAAAGAAAATAAATTCCAAAAATATATTTGAGATGGGAAAAATCAGAAGAAAGGTTTTTAATAACCAAACACCAGGGTTGAAGAAGATACAAAAATAAAATCCTTGCCATGGGGAAATTTTTTTGAGAGAGAGAGGTTTTTGGAATGATTTAAATGACCTTCTTCAAATCAAACAAAGTTTTTGTTGAAAACTAAATAAAAGAAATTTTGGAGTGTCACACGGCGGCCTGGGAAAATGTTTCGCGGGCAGGCGACGACTCTTACAGTCGCACGCATACGATCGTCCATAGCCAGATGGATCAGATTTCTGGCTGGGCGAGGTTGTAGGACGACATGAAAGCCTCATTTGAACAGGGTACCAGCGTCATCTGGCAACTAAGGGAGGCTAATGAGAGGCTCCGAGCGGAGCGCGACCTGCTGAGGACGAAGATCGTTCGAAGTGTAGACCAGTAGGAGGAGACCAGTGCCTTGTTGAAGAGGACCGGCTTCAGCGTCAAGAAACTTATGGACGAGAATGACATGCTCCGCATCGAGCGCCAAAGGCTGGTGGAGGAATCTGTGGATGTTCTCAAGCAGCGTCTTGAGGACACGAAAGAGCTCATCGCCGCTCGCCGCGGAGACTAGTTCCCGTGGCGAGCAGCAACGCATCAAGAAAGTAGAGATCAGCGAGCCAGATCCTTGTCTTCCTTCTTCTTTTGCCCTTGTGTATTTCGGGCATAGCCGCATGTGGATTTTTTAATTATCTTCCTAATTATGTAAGACAATTAATCGTCCTTATATATTCATCAGTCTTGCTATAAGTCGTAGTAGATGCTATATAGGTCCGTCGTATCTTACATCAAGATCCGTGCTTTCGGATTTTCTTGCTTCTCTCTTAAATCTCAGTCGAGTGAGACATGCCACGCCATTAAACAGAGGCTCGGGTGTCCATTAATGGAGACCTTGGGAGAGAGGTGGACGGCAGTTGGAGGTCAAAGGGCTCTCCTCCCGATAAGCACGCGCAGGGGTCTGATCGCACGCCTCTCGACCTAAAATAGCTACCCTGCATGGCGCCTCCTAGGTAATAAAAAAGGGGGACCCATGGCGGCACGTAAATGGTAGTAAATAGAACGCCCACGGTTTCAATAATACTTGTGTTTCCGATTGTAACGTGACAACACTTGTTCCAAAATGACTTTGTTGATTGTTAATATGTGTGCCTTCGCAAATCGGACTGCAAAATTACCACAACATGTTGGTGCCATGTGATGGCACCAAGCCAAGTTTCATTATTTTCATGCGTGTTTTGGATTTACAAGAATTGAAAAAGTAAGTTTCGCAATGTTTCCAGGCCAGCCACGACGCCCAGAATTTTGAATTTCATTCCCATTTCTTGCATGGAACCTAGAAATTTACCCGAGGACACACATGTGATTATTCAACCAACTTTTTTGCACTGGAGCATGTGCTTGTATTTCAAATTTGAATTATGCACACAAAGGTGACACGTTCCCGCTCAGAACCGCGAGCCTTCTTGAGGGAAGCTCCAGTTTGCAAGAAGCTTATAACAAAATTTGTTCCTATTCGGCCATTTTTTTTACCACAACATGGTACTACCATGACATGACACCATGCCAAGTTTCATGATTTTAGAACCAAGTTTTTCAATGTTCTCAACCGAGCCACGATGCCCAGATGTTTGAATTTTATTCTCATTTCTTGCATGGGACCTAGAAATTCATCCGAGGACACAGATGTGATTTTTCAACCAACTTTGGTGCACGGGAGCATGTGCTTGTAGTTCAAATTTGAATTATGCACATTAAATGAACAAAAACTCAATTAATGTATAAAAAAGGCCAAACGAACCCAGAATAATTCCAAAATTTAACAGGGCACTCATGTAGTTCTATGTTGCCTTTGTAAATAAACTCAAGGGGGACAACGTATATCGTTTCGCACTCAAAGGTGGCACATTCCCTCTCAGAACCACGAGCCTTCTTGAGAGAAGCTTCGGTTTGCAAGAAGCTTATACCAAAATTTGTTCCTATTCGGCCATTTTTTTACCACAGCATGGTAGTACCATGACATGACACCATGCCAAGTTTCATGATTTTCAGACGTGTTTTGTATTTACAAGCATTTTAAAACCAAGTTTCTCAATGTTCTCGGCAGAGCCATGATGCCCAGATGTTTGAATTTTATTCTAATTTCTTGCATGGGACCTAGAAATTCACCCGAGGACACAGATGTGATTTTTGAACCAAATTTGTTGCACGAGAGCATGTGCTTGTAGTTCAAATTTGACTTATGCACATTAAATGACCAGAAACTCAATTAATGTATAAAAACGACAAACGAACCCGGAATAATTCCAAAATTTAACAGGGCACTCATGTACTTCTATGTTGCCTTTGTAAAGAAACTCAAGGGGGGGGGGGCAGCGTATATCGTTTCACACTCAAATGTGGCACGTTCCCTCTTACAATCACGAGCTTCCAAATCGGCCCAATTTTTTACCACAACATGTTAGCGCCATGACATGACACCATGCCAAGTTTCATGATTTCCATGCAAGTTTTCGATTTACATGAACTTAAAATCTAAGTTTCTCGATGTTCTCAGCCGAGTCAGGATGCCCAGATGTTTGAATTTCATTCTCATTTCTTCCACGGGCCTAGAAATTCAATCAAGGACAGACATGTGATTTTTGAACCAACTTTGGTGCACCGGAGCATGTGCCTACAGTTCAAATTTGGATTATGCACACTAAAAGTCCAGAAACTCAATTAATGTATAAAAAGGCGAAATGAACCCGAAATAATTCCAAAATTTAATAGGGCACTCATATAGTTCTATGCTGCATATATAATGAAAATCAGGGGTTAGGCAGCGTATATCGTTCCGCACACAAAGGTGACACGTTCCCTCTCGGAACCACAAGGCTTGTTGAGAGAATCTCCGGTTTTGCAAGAAGCTTATACCAAAACATGTCCCAATTCAGCCAAAAATTATACATATGAAAACAGGGTTTAAATTATCCCAAACATCTCGCTGCCTAGACCAATAATGTACTATGATTTGAATTCAACACAAAATGGATACAAATATTTGAATTGGAGATCATATGGTACATGTAGTTCCTAGTAAAATATGATTACTACTATATGCAGGTTTTTCGTTATCAAGATAATATTTAAATTATTGTATAACTTGACAACAATCATATTAAAATAAGGAAACTTAATTTAAATTTAGTCCATATGGTAGACAACAATATATATGTTCACATGGTGGAGTAAAATGTTCATATATGATGGAAGATCAAAATGTACGACTACATCAATTATAAACCACAAGGTCACCTAACGATATATTCGAATTCAACATAGCGTGGATTCAAAAATTGAAATTCGACATCCTGGCATTTGTAATTATATAAAAAGGGAGATTACTCTTTCTTTTGGTGGGAATTGATTAGTTTTTTGTTGTTGTTGAGGGAAGTGCGAATCGATTTGGTACTGTTCAGGGTAATCTTGTTCTCCCGATTTTTTTACATTTTTCTTGTAGTTTTTTCAAATGCATCTATAGCAATATAGTAAAAGGGGACATGACTCTCTTGTGTCTTGTATGAATTGTTTTTTTACACGTTAAGTTTGTTCTGCCAAACAAGGAATCCGCACCTTGTTATCCCGAAATTTTCAAGCTCGAGTATCTTTTGTCTCACCTGCTTTGAAACTCCCGCCTCTTCAACCTGCGTCGCGCCTTGTTATCTCGAAATTTCGACGCGCGCGAAAACTCCCTCCTCATCTGAAGTCGGTCCCACAGCCCAGACATGCGAAATCCCCCTTCTACCCCTCAGCCGGAAATGAAGCTCCACGTCGCGGTGTCAAAACCGGTGGGGGCACGCTGGTAACTTACCGTACATTTCGGACAAGCGCGTTCCTAAGCTTGGCTCACCCTCCCTTTCCCTTCGCTCCCCATTCATACACCGAGGCCGCCAAAACCCATGAAACCCCACGCTCCTCTATCGGCCTCCCGACCGCCACCTAGCCGGAGACTTTCCCCCGACTACGTCGTCTACCGCAACAGCTCGCCGTCCCTCATCCACCGCACGGGATGATGATCCATTATCGATCTCATCGTCCCGCCGGATCAGCCGCCCCATCCTCCACCTCCAAGGAGCTGCCCTGATGTTTGCCTCGTCTATCGCACCACCTCAATCCCCACAGCGCCATGTTGACCTGCCCCACCGGAACCGCACCACCCTGACCAATTCCTCCGATGAAGCCGAGGCCAACTCGGCGCAACCAAGGAGGCTCTGCACTTATTGCTGCATTTTATCTTTTATTCAATCTCATGGGGCTGCCGGTGCTCGATACCGAGCAGCCATGGTGGGTCCCCATCGACGGTGCCATTGCTGGCCACATCATCCACGGCCTCTCTCCCCCATGTCGTTGCTTCCTTGGTGTCGACTTCCACACCAGCACTAGCTGCAGCTGCTCCGGCTCTAGCTCGCGCTGTGGCTCTGTTCTTGGTGTCGGTCGCGCTGCTTCACTGCTCTTGCTTTCATTCGTGCTGCTACTCTGCTCTTGCTCTTGCTTGCGCTGCTGCTGCTGCTGGATGACCTCTGGCAGCTACAGGAGTTGCTGCTTTAGCACTCGCTTGTAGTACTACTGCATGACTTGCTCTCTGCTAGTGCATTCCTTGCTCGAGTTTCTGCTAATTTAGATCACTGCTTCTCAGCTACTAGTGCTCGAACACCCTAAACATCTATTGTAATGCTCTGCTACTAGTTCAATCATTTTCGAGTGTAAAGTTCAGTTTCTTTAGTTAAGTTCAGAGTGAACAGTACTTACAGCATCTGTCGGAGCGGCCGTAGCGCGGCTGATGCGTTTTACATCTAGCACTTTTTGGTGATGTATTTTACATCCTCTATTGCAGATGATATTAGGGTCCACTTTAGATTAACATTGTCTGTCTTGTCTTGCTTCATCCTCATCGCCGTACACCTCACCGGAGCTGCTCCAACGATAGAACCGTCCATCACAGCGGAGCACCATCCTCCAAGTCCAACCCAATGATGTTGAGGTCCACAAGGCTATGTCAAAGAGGTTGTACACTCATCGCATCACTTTGTTACTCTGCATTCATGTCGAACCCTCAAGGATCCTTTGCTATGCAACTACTATTCGTGCATTTGATTAGCAGGAGTGGAGCAAAGCAAAACAGGAGTATTTTTTTTCCTTTGGTGTCCCTTTCGAAGAAAAAACGTAGGAATTTTAATATTCACTTGGATGTCCTTTTCAAATTAACATGCATGAAGAACAGAACTAATTGCATTACTGGCATAATAATATTCTTATTTTTTTTCATTTTCACGTGGTATGACTTTAATTTGACCACGTTTCTCCATTCCTCTATTCTTCCAATTCATGTGAACCAAACACCCAGGTTGACTGAAATCCTATGTTTCCAAATGCTCTGTTTTGCACGTTCATTCCTATCCTATTCCTGTTTTTTTCCTGTCCCTGCGTTTATAGAGTCCTCCAATTCTAAGGAGCCCTTACAGATTTACTTCATTTTCAGATAGGCGTCAAAGAAAACTATGTGTGTTATGTCCCGCTCCTGCCGTACCGTCATCCACCCCACATGAGGTGCACCATCGACAGAATCGTTCACTACAGCAGAGATCCCCCCTACAGACTTTCTTTCGCCGCCTCAGATCATCTTCCCCGTTGCCGGCAGCCACGCCAACTGCATTACAATCATCGACTGAGCAGATGAACTTGAGGACTACAGAGTTCCGGAAGAGAGGTCGTAGTCTTTCGTGTTTGGTTATATTATACATCAGTTATTATTACTTGCTACTTTATCGTTCAAACTTGAGTTTTGAAATGCCCGCGGGTCTCATATCGAGGCAGCAAGGAATAGTATTTGTCTACTATCTGGTTCATCTGGAGTCTTCTATGTGGTTCATGTTGGGTGGGCAACAAACAATAGATGATCCATAGTCTATGTTTTTAAACTGAAGCTATAATCTACCTGCTATCATTAGTTTTGGATCCATCCACTCATTTGCTACCATCAGTCTTGATTTTTGCATGCACCTCTTAGGCCTTACAAAATCTAACTATTTTTTTATTATGCATGTCAGATGTTGTACACAATCATACCGAAAAAGTAGAGAAAAATAAAAGACCATTGTGTGGGAATATAATGTCATGCAGACGCCGCTCCATGGTGGGCAAAGTGGGCCCCCCTCCTGCATTTCCAGATTGTATTCCAGACGAAGATAACTGTTCAGATGGGGATTCATAAGGAGCCGACCACGCCTGTTTACCACCTGAGGTGTTTTCTCTACCCTGGCATGCTGATGTTGGTCATATCATGCATATGGCGCCTCGCATTGCTTACATTATACATCTTATATGTCATCAGCTTCGTTTAGACTTGTTTTGTGTGAATGCCACCTGTTTGGTTTCTATATCATACTCCTACTGTTCCTAAATATATGTCTTTCTAGAGATTTCAACAAGTGACTACATACTGAACAAAATGAGTGAATCTACACTCTAAAATATGTTTATATACATCCATATGTGGAAGCCCATTTGAAATCTCTAAAAATTTAGGAACGGAGGGATTATATGGGAATTATGCAATGCCATCTTCTTAAGCCAGGCATCATATACGTGAATCATGCAATGCCATCCTGTTTAGCCAGGCATCGTACATGTGAATTGTAGCGTGCCATATTTTTTTCCATAATGTATTCCATTTGTCAACAATGTTTATACATTCATGTACTCTTCCTATGCATCAGCCATTTGAGTCAGTCATGGGAAAATCTGGTGTGAAAACAAGGTCTTCTGAGCAGTCAGTGCTACCTATTGATGCATATTTCTTGCTGGTTACAGATATCTCCTCAGAGGAGGATTCCAAGACAGAT
>NC_041387.1:326119995-326147799 GCF_002162155.2 Triticum dicoccoides | reverse complement strand
CTGGGTTATATTGCTCATAGCATGCATATGGTTCCTTGCATTGCCATGCCATCTGCTTAGATTAGACATGCTTTGTGTGAATGCCTCCAGTTTGCTTTCTATATCAGATATGTGAATTATGCAATGCCATGTTTGTCAGCCAGTTATCATATATGTGAATTATGCACCACCA
This sequence comes from Triticum dicoccoides, assembly GCF_002162155.2. NCBI lineage: Eukaryota > Viridiplantae > Streptophyta > Magnoliopsida > Poales > Poaceae > Triticum > Triticum dicoccoides. The sequence goes on along the minus strand of NC_041387.1, from coordinate 326,147,627 downwards.
TGTAGCCAGGCATCATATATGTGAATTATCTCATGCAATCTTTTTTTTCATTACGTATTCCATTTGTCGACAATCTGTCTATATTGAACTACTCTTCATGTGTATCAGCCATTTGAGCCAGTTATGGCAAAATCTGGAGTGAAAACAAGGTCTTCAGAGCAGGCAATGGTACCTGTTGAAGAATTTATCTCGATGGTTACAGGGAGCTCCTCAAACGAGGATTCAGAGACATATGACCAGTCCTATATCCCACATGAGGTGTATGCTCTAAGTTGCAATGTTTATATTTCTCATATGATGCATATGGTGTCTTGCATTTCTTAGTTTAGACATCATATGCACAATATTGAATTCCATCTGCTTAGTTTAGAGATCATACATGCGAGTGCCAGCTGCTTAGTATATGAATCAATTATGTCAATTATATCATGCCATCCTGTATACTTAGACAACATGTATGTGAATTATTTCATCCCAACCTGTTTTAGAAAGACACCATATAGTTTTGTCATGTCATCCTGTTTAGATACTCATCATATGTTGAATTATGCCATTATATCCTCTTAAGTTATCATCATCTATCTGAAACTGTGTCATGCTATCCTGTTTAGTTAGGCATCATATATGTGAAATTGTGTCATGCTGTCCTGTTTGGTTAGACAACATATATGTGAATTACCACATCTGTCTATCATACAATGTCTGTATGTTCAATTTCTTTTCTTATTTATCAGCCATTTGAACTGGAGGGGGTGATGGCAGTATCTAAGGGAGCAAAAACCCGTTCTTCACAAAAGACAGTGCCACCCTTCGATGCAGATAGAACCATGGTTGTATTGGCCCACAAACTAACCCCGCCACACATAATCGAGACTCTTCTGGATTGCACACTTACACTGTTGGGCAGAGAAGCAGCTACAACCCATCTAACCGCAACCCCAGGGGATAGTAACCCACTTCTAGTTGACAAAGCACCATGTCCACCACAGAGTACCCCCACACGAGCAGTTTGTAAAGCTACTGCAGTGCCCAAAGCACGAAGACCACCACAACTAACCCAAACTCCATGTTTAAAGCAGAAGAGCAACTGTTCTTAGGTCATAATCCGTAGCTATGGTCCATACTCATTTCTTGTTGCATCACTGTATTTACTCATACCAACTACTTCCGTATTTGAAGGATCCAATTAAAACTTCGATGGCGCAACAGGTATGTTTTAAATCTATTTCTTTAACTGGAATGTTGTTCTAACTTCTTGCTCTATGTTGATTTTAGTTTAAGTTGTATAAACAATTATGTCCTCATGTGATGCACATTACAAGTGTTGCCAATGTTGTGTAGTTTCTCACACTTATATTCTGTCTATGTTGCTGCTTCTTAAAAATATATGAGTTGAACTGTGTCTCTATCTTGATTAGGCAACATAAACTAGAATGATATGGACAATACAGTGACCATAGTACATAGATATATGTTTATTTCATGTTGTTATCCTGTCCACCTTACTACTGAACTGGTTTACCAAAATTAGTTTCGTATACTACAAGCTAAACCTGTGATGTGTCTGCTTGTTTCTCTTGTAGTATGCAAATAGAATATTGGAGAAGAGCACCCCACTATGCAATGGTAGAGAAAGTAATGCAGATAAGGTTCAAGATAGTAAGACAACCCTGTTGGTCTCGAAGAAAGGTAATAAAAATGATCTTGTAGACAGTGAGAAAACCCCACAATCCTGCGTTGATGTAGTGTTCGAGTTACTGGCAAGTAACGCTGGCACAAGCTCTTCGAACTCGCTGCCTGAATCACTTCTGCTTCTTCAGTCTCAGCTACAAACTGAAAGGCATTAGTCAGCTGTGCTGTGGCAAGAAGCCGAAGGACTGAGGAAGTCCCTGCATAACTCAGGTCTGTACTTTCTTGTGCAACAACAAGCGCTAGAGGATTTAAGCGCCAAACAAGAGAAAGTTAATAAGCTTGCTAAGCATCTTGCCAGCATTATGGGTACCCAGGATATGGTTTCTTGAGCTCTTCTGAAGTGGTTTCAGTTCTGGACTTGTTTTGCTACGGCATTTATATGCTGCTTTGTTCCCTATATTTGCACTGGTGGTGAACTTTGATGCCCAGTGGATGTAATATGTGTAATAGCCGTGATTGCCTAGCGTAAGTTGCTCGCTTATTTATTTCCTTGTTGTCTTGTTTATTTGTTTGCTTGTATTCAGTGCAGTTCTTTTTCCGCGGTTTGCTAGTGGCCACAATAACCTACTTTTTAAAACTAGGCCACAATAACCATGGGCTACATATTTACTGTAGTGACACTGGGCCTCCTACCGGCCGTAGAAACAATGGGCCTTCTACCGGCCGTAGAAACAATGGGCCTTCTACAGGCCATAGACATGATGGGCCTTCTACGGGCCGTATCATCAATGGGCCTTATATGGGTTGTATGATCGATTGGCCAAACATGGGCCACTAACAGACCGCATTATGGCCATAAACGGGCTAGAATTGGAATCGTCCATTCATCGGACGACCATAATGGGCCGTCATTAATAGGCTATATTTGATGACGCTATGAAAATGGAACAATGTATTAACGGGCCACAAACGGGCCAACTATAACAATGGGCTGAATTTGGCCCACAAGCAGAAAATGATAGTAACGGGCCGTAAGTAACTGAATGCTAGAAATGAGCCCAAGAATAAATGGGCCCTGCGAAGGACAAAAGATAACATGGACTAGAAACGGCCCAATGGAATAATGGGCCGTTAATAGGTATAAAGTGATACACTGTTCATTACGGCCCAATTTCAGCACGGGCCATTAATGGGCCAAGAGTTACAAAGGGCCTCATATGGGCCGAAAGACGCCATGGGCCATACATGGGCCGGAAGTTAAAATGGGCAGGAATCATATTGGACGGCCCAGATGACGCTACTGGGCCTAATTCATATAGGTCGTAACGGGCCCTGTGTTTGTGAGCTATAAATGGGCTATATTTGAACAGGCCCTAGACAGGCTTTCCGTGGGCCGACCCGCCACCTTTTGACCAACTCAAACGGGCTGGCCTTTTCATAGGAATGGGCCTCTATTGGGCCATCCCATGTTTCGACGTATCATAGGCGCCTTCGGTCCAATGAGTGGATGACATCTGTCCCAACGATGAGATGACACATGTTTACTCCAGGCAATGATGATTTTACACGTGGAAAATCCCCATTGGTCGGGGCTGTTAACGGGTTATCGGATCCAAAATCAGACCTGATAGCTTAATGGCGTTCCATTACGGTGGATGCCACGTCTCGGTCACCCTTGAAGAAAGCACTTCTATGACACGCGAATTATCGTCATGGAAGTGGCCACTTTCGTGATGATAATTTTGGTAATGTCATGGAACACTTCTACGACAACACATGTATGACTATCTTGATTCTGTCATAAAATTGTCATGGATGTACATGCATGACAGAAAACGTGACCTACTGTGACAAACACGTATCATCACGGAAGTGTATTTTTTTGTAGTGGGTGAAAACAGTGAACATGATCTATGTCACTTACATTCCCAAAAGGGAGCGCAAGCACGCACTAAGGGGCGTCTATGCCGTAGAGCCTGTCCCCCCAAAATTCAATCCATGGGCAGCGTGCCCGATCACCTTTGATCATAGGGATCACCCAACCAGTATCCGTCAAGGGGGTTCGACCACCCTGGTACTCGATCCAATCATCGACGGATACCATCTCACTAGAGTCCTTACAGACGACGACAACAGTCTCAACTTGATTTATCTAGACACTATCAGCAAGATGGGCATTGACCCATCAAGAAGCAAGCCTAGTAACACTGCCTTTAAAGGTGTGATACCCGGCACGGAGGCCCGTTGTACAGGCTCATTAACACTGGAGGTAGTCTTCGGCTCCCCGGACAATTTTCGAAGTGAAGAACTGATCTTCGACATCGTCCCCTTCCACAATGGTTATCACACACTGCTCGGACGAACCGCTTTCGTCCGCTGTAATACAGTCCTACACTATGCATATTTGAAGCTTGAAATGCCCGGAACACGAGCGCTCCCTCCGTACTGAAGAGCACACCATAGCCCTTGCAGCCAAGGTGTATAGTGGCCTCATTAGGCCGAATAATTCGCTTGATATCAAAGCCACTAAAATTTCTAAACAAGCACGGTCCATGCATCACTGCGATAACTCAACGGATCCGGACCTAGATTAGCAGTTTGGCCTCAGCCGATTACCCCATAAGGTTGCAGCTTACGTACCGCGCCTACATAACTACGCACTTAAGGTACCTATGGGAAACACCAGAGGCACACTACGGAAGAAGTCCGTAGTATGGCTTGACCCTATTTGGACCTTATACATGTTTTCACTGCAGGTTCATTAAGAGCCCTATCTACTGTGTGGTTGCATCAGGGACCCTTTCAAGGCTAGCTTTTCCCTCCTAAACGGACAACCATCAAATACCCCTTTGTTTTGGTACTTAGATTATATCATAATCCATATTCCCTACTTGTTTTTGACTGATGTGCGCGTTTTTAGGATGACCTTCATACCAGGGGCTGTATTCGGTGCTGCAAACTTTTAAGAAGTCCGAACACCTATTGGGAACTCTTCGGTGTCCCGGTTATTGCACTATATGCATCAGCCCCGAATCATGTCTTTGGTCTATAGTTGGGTTGCCCGGCTCCTTTGTTTGCCACCTTACGTTCCGCAAGTTCGGCTAAGGTACCTAAGGGAGAACTACTGTGATTGAATTTCTGTTTCGTCCTGTCAAGTACCTCAGTAGAGAAAGCTGAAAACTAACTGTCATGATATGCGAGAGCAGCTCGGCGATCCGGTGAGTTAGTGTTATACTACAAATCGTTCGCGATTTATGTCGTGTTATACGAGGGGCTGGGATTCGACCAACCTTGTTGCAAATGCGCCGTAATCCGGATTGTCGTTCACGCAACAGGGGCTAGTACTTAGCCCCACCAATGGACTCCTATGGCCATGTGAAAGTAATAAAGCCCCATAGTCTGATTGCCTAGTTCATCTCGTAGGACGCCTCCTACACAGGACCAAGATGTTGGATAAAGTGCCGCCATGCGTTCCCGAACACCCCTGTAATATGTACATGGGGGCAGAAGGAGACGACTGGTAACTTTCAGACTTACAAAGAACGGCCGCAGAAGAGGATAAATTAATCAAACCAAAAGACCATAGCATAGATATTTCACATCATGAGTTCATTACATGTTTTTCACAATCCGAACTCCACTACTCAAATATGATATCCTTTGAGCACTAACCCTCTACAATGCGGGCTCCCTCGAGGACCTCGTTGAAATACCTCTCTGGCCTCCTGTGATCCTTGCCTCCAGGTGGCCCTGCGGTTGCAATTTCAGTGGCATTCATCTTTGCCCATTGCATCTTGACGTGGGCAAAGGCCATCCGGGCACCTTCTATATAGGACGACCACTTTGTGGTGTTAACCGAAGGACGCACATTGACCAGGCACTTCACGAGTCTGAATTAGCTGCTGGGCATGGGCTCGGTGGGCCAAAGTTGGACTATTACATCCTTCATGGCCAACCCGGCCACCCTATGCAGCTCAGTCGGCTACTTCAGCCGATCACTGAGGAGCGTCGGATGCTCTGGCGCAAGGTACTACTGTCCGTGTTTTGGGAACGGGGGTCCCCAGACTTGCCTGCCTGCGGCCTGCAGCGTGGCTCAAATAGTGGCCTAGTACGACACGTCTTCATCAACCCAAGTGCAAAGACCCTCGAGAGGGGCCGAGCCTCATGGGGCGGACGACGCAAGGCTTTCCCAGGGGCGGCCTCATCAGGCAGGCTCGCAAGGAGGCGGAGAGATCAAGGCAAGGGGTACCTCGCGAGGAGCTCATGACACAAGCCATGACGATCAAGACCAGGCGGGCGCCAGCCTGCGCAGTGTGCTCGTTTCCTCTTTGGTGCAAAGGGGGCAAGCGCAGGCACGGAGTACCGAGGCATCAAGCAAAGGTTTCCATATCGGTGCAACGAGACCAAGACCGGAAGGACGGCAGGACGGAGGTCACCGTAGAGCCCAAGACGGCGTCATCACCAGTGCCTTTAGCAGTCGGAGACCACCTTTAGTCAGGATAGCCTGTACTAGCTGTCTCCTTTCAAAATGGCCGTTGTTGGCTCCCTTCCCTCTCAATATTTGGGAAGAGGACCAGGGCCCCTATATATAGAGGGCTAGCCACCATAGTAGGTAGTAATCTGATCCGAACCCAACTGATCCACACACCATCGCCACAAGAGCACCTCTCCTCGCGAGGCTGTTCTTCCTCTGTACTATTCATCTTCAGCCCAAGAGGCAATCCACCACACCACACACAGTAGTAGGGTATTACACCACAACGGTGGCCCGAACCTGTATAAATCTTGTGTCTCTTGTGCTATTCATGGTGCTAGCCTAGATCCACGGCGAGGTTTCGGGGTGTGTATCGGTAGGGAGAAGATCTTCGTGCGCACCCTAGAGTTCGAACCTTAAGGGTTTTGCCGGAACCCGATATCCGACATTTGGCGTGACAGGTAGGGGTGCGTAGGAATCTTCTTTCCGTTGTTCTGCGTTCCAACGCTTCGTCGCATCCATGGCAGACGCTTGCCGAGCTCGCGCCGAGCATCGGGCTGCTCTCGCCGCCCGCGTCGCCCAGACGGCTCCCGTCGGCGGGCCTCCTCATCGTTCTCCATCGCCTGCCGCCAATCCCACCACCGGACCGGCGGGGAACGAGCAGCAAGCATCTTCGCTGCACCCCTCGGTGCGGTGGGAAGGCCGCACCGCCACACCGTCGCTGACCCTAGCTGGTTCGTCGTCTCACACTCATTGCGCTCCCACAGATGCACATGCCATGTTGCTCCTAGCACATGAGCTGCTGCACTACCGCCCCGTCGACGACATCTACGAGCTGGTCAGTGCCGCGGGGGGCTCTCCTGCGCCGTCCCTCTTGCTGTGACATGGCTCAAGGAGCGCCTCCGCCACCTCCTCCCCAAGAAGGCGCCCTGGCTCCAAGGCGCGCGGCTCCTGGACGTGACCCACTGCGTCCAGCGCCCGCGCGGTATGAAAGAAGCTGCCAAGAAATCCCCCGGCCTCAAGAAGGCGCACACATGCTCCCTATGCCAACACGTCAAGACCGCATCCCTGCACCAGCACGTGAAGACCCCGTGCTGCCCCTGGAGGCGGCACGCAGGAACCATCAAGAGCAAGCCCCGCGTCTGTAAAAAGTTCTGTTGGCAACATCAGGTTGTCGTGCCTTCACCATCGAGCTGCACAGCGTCGCCTGGCCAGCCAAGTTCAAGCCGGATCTGCCTCCTCGCTACGACGGCACCGCCAACCCCACAAAGTTCCTGTGGCTCTACAAGCTGGGCATCGAGGCCGCCAACAGAGATGAAAATGTTAAGGCGAACTAGTTTCCCATGGCGCTCAAGGATGGTGCCCGCACCTGGCTCCTAAAGCTGCCACCCGGCTCAATCTCCTCTTGGGACGAGATGCATAGCCGCTTCATCCACAACTTCCAGGGCACTCACGACCACCCTCTTGCCATGGGTGACCTACGCCGCATCAAGCAGCAGCCTGGAGAGACCCTGCAGAAGTACTGTCGATTTCGGGTTCCGGCAGACCCTTGAGGTTCGAACTCTGTGGTGCGCGCGAAGATCTCTCCCCTACCAACTCACGTCTTGAAGCCTCGCAAGGGATCTAAGCTAGAAAGATGGCACAAGGGACACGAGGTATATACTGATTCAGGCCACCATTGTGGTGTAATACCCTACTCTAGTGTGTGGTGTGGTGGATTGCCTCCAGGGCTGATGATGAACAACACAAAGGGAGAACAGCCTCGCGAGGGGCTCTTCTTTAGCTAGTGCGATGAACTGCTTGGGTGAGTTCAATGCCTCTCTCTCTCTCTAGTCTACCCAAAATCTGGATCCCTCTCCCTTACTCTATGGTGGCTAGCTCTATTTATAGAGGGAGGCCCTGGGCCTCTTCCCAAATAATGAGTGGGAAGGGCGCCAACAATTGGACATTTTGAAGGGGAACATAGTACACTTATCCTGACTAAAGTTGGTCTTCGACTGCCAAAGACTCCGACGATGACGCCGTGCTGGGCTCCACGGTGACCTCCGTCCTGCCGTCCCGCTGGTCTTTGTCTTGTTGCACCGAAACGGTAACCTTTTCCTGATGCCTTGGCCTGTGCTTGCCCCCTTTGCACCAAAGGGGAAACAAGGACACTGCGCAGGCCGGCGCCCGCCTGGTGCACACCTGGTCTCGATCATCATGGCTTGCATCACGGGCACCTCGCGAGGTACTCTGCCTTGATCTGTCCGCCTCCTCGCGAGCCCGCCTGATGAGGCTGCTCCTGAGGAAGCTTCCTGTCGTCCGCCCCACGAGGCTTGGCCCCTCGCGAGAGACTTGGCTTGAGCTGATGAAACTGGGTTGCATTCGGCCTCCGCTTGAGCCACGCCGCAGGCCGCATGCAGGGGAGTCTGGGGACCCCGTTCTCAGAACGCCGACAGTAGCCCCTAGGCCCAAGGCGCGCCCGGACTTGGCTTAGCAGAGAAGTGAAAGGGCAAGTGCGAAGCACCGCGGGCCCCAATAGCCTGCGGCTTTGGGCGCCATGTGGCGATTGATTGGACGTGGGCATCTTTGCTTCCACACGACGCCTCGACAACCGCACGACTTGACAAGTCCCTGCATGCAAAAATGGGTCACGATTACCTGCGATCATGGAGGCCGACGGTTGGCCTCCTCCGGCTATAAGTACGGAACGACGCGAGCCCTTCCAGTCCATACCTTCCTGCTACTCCCTTTCTTCTTCTTCCTCGCCCTTGCTCCACCTTACGCCAATGGCGCCGATCCGCCGGTTTTCAGCAGAAGAGACGGGAAAGGCCCCCTGAGGGAGTCCTGGACTAGGGGGTGTCTGGATAGCCAAACTATCATCATCGACTGGACTCCAAGACTATGAAGATACACGATTGGAGACTTCATCCCGTGTCTGGATGGGACTTTCCTTAGCGTGGAAGGCAAGCTTGGCGATACGGATATGTAGATCTCCTACCATTGTAACTGACTCTATGTAACCCTAGCCCTCTCCGGTGTCTATGTAAACCGGATGGCTTAATTCCGTAGGACGAACAACAATCATACCACAGGCTAGCTTCTAGGGTTTAGCCTCCTTGATATCGTGGTAGATCTACTCTTGTAACACACATCATCAATATTAATCAAGCAGGACGTAGGGTTTTACCTCCATCAAGAGGGCCCGAACCTGGGTAAAACATCCTGTCCCTTGTCTCCTGTTCCCATCCGCCTAGACGCACAGTTCGGGACCCCCTACCCGAGATCCACCGTTTTTGACACCGACATTGGTGCTTTCATTGAGAGTTCCTCTGTGTCGTCACCGATAGACTCGATGGCTTCTCCGATCATCAACAACGACGCAGTCCGGGGTGAGACTTTCCTCCCCGGACAGTTCTTCGTATTCGGCGGCTTTGCACTACGGGCCAATTCGCTTGGCCATCTGGAGCAGATCGAAAGCTACGCCCCTGGCCATCAGGTCAGATTTGGAAGTTTGAACTTCACGGCTGACATCCGCGGGGACTAGATCTTCGATGGATTTGAGCCACAGCCGAGTGCGTCGCACTGTCACGACAGGCATGACTTAGCTCTGCAGCCGGACAGTAACCTGGAGGCCGCACACAAGTTCGCTCTGACCTTCAATTCGGAGCCGGCTGCACAGATCGAGGACAGGTGGCTAGACACCGCCTCGGGGGCTGCAACCCCTACGGCGATACAGCCGAACACTTACCTTGTCCCTCATGAAGCTCATGACTCCGAGGTGCCGGACTCCTCGCCGGACTCCGAACCTCCCGCGCCCCCTCCAATCGAATCCGGTTGGGCGCCGATCATGGAGTTCACCGCGGCGGACATCTTTCAACACTCACCTTTTGGCGGCATCTTGAGTTCGCTAAAGTATCTGTCGTTATTAGGAGAGCCTTGGCCGGACTGCGGTCAGGATGGTTGGGATGCGGACGACGAAGAAATTCAAAGCCCACCCACCACCCACTTAGTCGCCACTGTCGACGATCTAACCGACATGCTAGACTACGAGTCCGAAGACATCGACGGTATGGACGACGATGCCGGAGACGACCAAGAACCAGCGCCTACCGGGCATTGCAAAGCCACCTCATCATATGACATATACATGGTGGATATCCCAAAGGATGGGAATGGCGAAGGAACAGCGGAGGATGACCCCTCCAAGAAACAGCCCAAGCGCCGGCGTCAGCGGCGCAGCTCTAAATCCCGCCACAGCAAGAATGAAGACTCCGGCACCGAAGTTAATAACACCCCAGACAGTGCCGAAGACAACCCACTCCAGCAAGATTCAGCACAGGAGGACGGAGACGCCAACCCTCATGAGAGAGCGGCAGAAGAAGAGGTAGAGGATTATATGCCTCCCTCCGGAGACGAGGCAAGCCTCGACAACGACGAATTCGTCGTGCCTGAGGATCCCGTCGAACAAGAGCGTTTCAAACACAGGCTTATGGCCACGGCAAACAGCCTCAAGAAAAAGCAGCAACATCTTAGAGCTGATCAAGATCTGCTAGCCGACAGATGGACTGAAGTCCTCGCGGCCGAAGAGCATGAGCTCGAACGCCCCTCCAAAAGCTACCCTAAACGCAAGCTGCTCCCCCGATTAGAGGAGGAGGCATATGAACCTGCATCACCAGCAGATAATACGGCTGACCGACCAACCCGTGGTCGCGACAGAGAGGCCTCTAGGCCCTTCACTAGAACCGTACCCCGGCATCACTCGAAAAGCACAAGGCCACAGGGGAACGCTCCGGACTTGCGAGATATATTGGAGGATAAGGAAAGACAATCAAGATTGATCTATGGATCGCGTGGGCGCCCCATGATACGTGACGACAAACGTCACGCTGGACATAGTAAGTCCGGCCAGGCCGAACAAAATAGACAAAGCTCTTTTGAGCTCCGTCATGATATCGCCCAGTACAGAGGCGCCGCACACCCACTATGCTTCACAGATGAAGTAATGGATCATAAAATCCCCGAAGGGTTTAAACCCGTGAATATTGAATCATACGATGGCACAACAGACCCCGCGGTATGGATCAAAGACTATCTCCTCCACATCCACATGGCCCGCGGTGACGATCTTCACGCCATCAAATATCTCCCACTCATACTTAAAGGACCAGCCCGGCATCGGCTTAACATCTTGCCAGCAGAGTCAATAGGGAGCCGGGAAGACCTGGAAGCCGCATTCCTCGATAACTTCCAAGGCGCGTATGTGCGACCACCAGATGCTGATGACCAAAGCCACATAATTCAGCAGCCAGACGAATCGGCCAGACAATTCTGGACACGGTTCTTAACCAAGAAAAACCAAATCATCGACTGTCCGGATGTGGAGGCCCTCGCGGCCTTCAAGCATAACATCCACGACGAGTGGCTTGCCTGGCACCTGGGACAAGAAAAGCCGAAATCCATGGCAGCCCTCACATCACTCATGACCCGCTTCTGCGCGGGTGAGGACAGCTGGCTAGCACGCAGCAACAACCTCAGCAAAAATTCTGGTAGTCCGGATATCAAGGACCGTAATGGCAGGTCGCGTCGCAACAAAAACAAACGCCGCATTAATAGCGATAATAGTGAAGATACGGCAGTCAATGCCGAATTCAGAGGCTCTAAACCCGGTAAGTGGAAAAAGCCATTCAAAAGAACTATTCCGGGTCCTTCCAATTTAGACCGAATACTCGACCGCTCATGCCAGATACACGGCACCCCCGAAAAGCCAGCCAACCACACCAACAGGGACTGTTGGGTATTCAAGCAGGCAGGCAAGTTAATTGCTGAAAACAATGACAAGGAGCGGCATAGCGATGACGAGGAAGAGACCCGACTGCCGAACAATAGAGGACAGAAGGGTTTCCCCCCACAGGTGCGGACGGTGAACATGATATACGCAACACACATACCGAAAAGGGAGCGGAAGCGTGCACTCAGGGATGTATACGCGATGAAGCCAGTTGCCCCGAAGTTCAATCCATGGTCCTCCTGCCCGATCACTTTTGACCGAAGGGACCACCCCACCAGCATCCGCCACGGCGGATTCGCCGCATTGGTTTAGACCCAATCATCGATGGATTTCACCTCACCAGAGTCTTGATGGACGGCGGCAGTAGCCTGAATCTGCTTTATCAGGATACAGTGTGCAAAATGGGCATAGACCCCTCAAGGATTAAACCTACCAAGACGACCTTTAAAGGCGTCATACCAGGTGTAGAAGCCAATTGTACAGGCTCAGTTACACTGGAAGTGTTCTTCGGATCCCCGGATAACTTCCGAAGCGAGGAGTTAATCTTCGACATAGTTCCGTTCCGTAGCGGCTATCATGCTCTGCTCGTACGTACCGCGTTCACAAAGTTCAACGTGGTGCCGCACTACGCATACCTCAAGCTCAAGATGCCAGGCCCTCGAGGAGTCATCACGTTCAATGGAAACACCGAACGCTCTCTCTGAACGGAGGAACATACAGCGGCTCTCGCGGCAGAAGTACAGTGCAGCCTCTTAAGGCAATTCTTGAGTCCGGCCGTTAAGCGACCGGACACGGCTAAACGCGCCCGGAGTAGCCTACAACAAGACCACCTGGCACGTTCCGAGAACGCGTAGCAGTGCGGCCCCAACCCCAGCCCCTAGAAAACGTCAAGACAGGTCCTTCGCGTACACCATTACGCTTTGGAGATACCATGGGCATGGGGAGAGGGGCACGACCACGATAGGCCCAGAATGTGGCTCAACCACACCAGGGGCTCTCAAGTGTGTCGTTATTTTTTTCTTTTTCCTTTTTATTTTTACCCACAGGACCCCATTCGTCAGAGGCCCTGTCCGGCAGCAGACCTGCCGAACTCACGATGCAACAGCCAGGGAAGGAGAAAGGCTACAACGAATATCCAGGTGGTCTCCATTACGAGCATTAAATCTGTTTTATACACCATTCCGTAGCCTACCCCTGGAGGGGGACATGCTTAATAGTCCCATCCCTTGCTTATCGCACCATCTGTATCGTTCTCCATTCACAGCAGTTTTTCTTGAATAAGTAATGCAGCACCTTTTTGCTTCCAATTGCATTTCTTTCTTATACATATGTTCATTTATGACATGTTGCATCCGTACATTTTGGTACGGCTAAATACACCAGGGGCTTATGTTTCCTGCATCATGGTGTGATAAGTCCGAACACTTTCAAGTGCGGCACCCCGAACTTATAGCATTATATGCATGGGCTCTGAATCATGTCTTGGGTCAATAGTTGGGTTTGCCCGGCTCCCATGTTTTGGTACCTTACGTTCCGTTGTATCGGCTAAGGTAGCACTGGGAGAACCACTGCGATTGCACCCCAGTTGAGCTGGGCGAGCGCCTTAGTGGAGAAAGCTAAAACTGACCGTCATGATGAGGCGAGAGCTGGTCGCTGTTCGAGAGGTTTTTTGCGAGTCCCTAAAGACTTATGCCGCTTAGAGCGAGGAGCCGGCTTTGTCCGGCCCAGGCGTGGATAGCGCCCCAAATTCGGCCTTCCGAATACTAGGGGCTTCGCCGAAATTTAAAATTATAGAATTCTATGGCTAAGTGAGAGTGTTCAAGCATTATAAGTTCAGTTGCCTTGTTCGTTGTGTTGAGCGCCTCCCTAGATGGACCCAAAAATGGGAACAAGAGTGCTCAAATTTATCCCGAACACCCTAGCACTCGTGGCATGGGGGCTGAAGCCGACAACTTGCCATCTCTCAGATTTGATAAACAGCCGCACAGAAGGTAATATTTTAAATTAACAAGCGTTGCTTAGCGCATATGAACTAGGTTTTCAGCGCACAGGATAACAAAATGCGAGTCTACTCAAATATTACATCTTTGGAGCACTCACCCGCAATAATGCGGGCACCCTTCAGGACACTCTTATAATACATCTCTGGTGTGCGATGCTCCTTGCCCTACGGTGGCGCGTCCGTCACAAGCTTCTGAGCATCCATCTTGCCCCAGTGCACCTTTGCGCGGGCAAGGGCCCGACGGGCACCTTCAATACAGGCGGAGTGCTTGATGACTTCAACCCATGGACACGCATCCACCAGCCGCCGCACCAGGCCGAAGTAGCTCCCAGGCATGGCCTCCTTAGGCCACAGCCGAACTATGAGGCCCTTCATGGCCTGTTCGGCCACCTTGTGGAGATCGACCAGCTGCTTCAGCTGGTCGCTAAGGGGCACTGGATGTCCGGCCTCAGCATACTGAGACCAGAAGACCTTCTCCATCGAGCTCCCCTCCTCGGCCCTGTAGAAAGCGGCAGCATCGGACAGGCTGCGGGGCAGATCTGTGAACGCTCCTCGAGAGCTCCGAATTCAGGTAAGTGATAGGTAATTCACACTCACATGCTTACTTTGCATGAAAAATGCCTTACCCGCCGCTATTTTCTGCAACGCCTCGACTTCCTGGAGGGCCTTATAGGCTTCTGCCTTAGCAGCTTTGGCACTCTCAAGAGCCGTTGCAAGCTCGGACTCTCGAGTCTTCGAGTCACGCTCCAAAGTCTCGTGTTTTTCCACGAGAACCTGGAGCTCTTGCCGTTCCTCCGCCACCCGCGCCTCCTGCCTCTCTCGCTCGGCACGTTCCGCGGCCGCATTACGTTCAGCCGCGGACACCGCCTCCTTCAGGGTCGCCACCTCGCTTGTGGCCCCTGCAATACCCATGTTATCCTTGTCATTCTTCTTGCAACCAAAATCCTTTTCTGTAAGGTACAATTTTAATAAGGTGTTACTCACCTTCATTGTCCTCGAGCTGCTTCTTGGCACGGCCGAGCTCGTTCTCGGACCGCTCGAAGCTTTGCTTCAAAGTATTGACCTCCGCAGTCAGTGCAGCAGAGGTCAGCAGCACAGCCTACAATCCCATATTGACATATTTTTTATGACTCCTGCGTATATCTTTTTAGATCCTCAGTCCGGCTTTTCTTTCCGAACACCGAACCAAGTATCAAGGGCTACTGTCTATGCGGTACTATTTTACATATATCGAAATTCTTACCTCAAAGCCTGTTAGAAGTCTGCTGCAGGCTTCGGTCAGCCCGCTCTTGGCGAGCTAAACCTTCTGAATCACCGCACTCATAATAGTGCGGTGTTCCTCTTCGATGGAGGCGCCATTGAGCGCCTCCAGCAAGCTATCCGGTGCCTCCGGTTGGACGGAGGCTGCCGGCTTCACGGTCTTGCCGTTCTTACGAAGGGGCCGCCCGCTGGACTCCGGAGCCACTATGGGTTCCGGGGCCGAGTCCCATGCAAAGTCCGGGAGGTTGTTCTGCGACACCTCCGGGGCCTCCTCCTCCTGGTTGGTCCCTTCCCGGGATCCCACCTCGGCATCGTCCGCATCACGGGGGGTGGAGGCGGTCGGAAGGGAATCCATATCCGACGCACCCAAGGACCCGCTCGACAAAGTGGGAAGATCATCCATGGGCGGACTGCAGGTTTGTATGCGGCATTAGAAAGACACCATGTGGCGAAAAGAAAAATCATGAAGTTATTCGGGAGTCCGGATACTTACGATCTCGCCAGGGGCTTGGCCCTTGGGAGCCAATCCTCATCGTTGTCGCCGGCATTAGCAGAGCAGTCCGGGGGAAGAGTCCTTCCCTTCTTGGACCCTTCGACCTCCCTCGTTGGGGAGGCCTTCCTTTTCTTCCCTCCCCCCGCTGGGGGGAGAGGCTTTCTTCTTCTCCTCCTCGCCTTTGTGGGAGGAGTCTGCCTCGGAGTCATCATCCGATAACACCTGAAAACGGGAACTCTTCCGAGTGCCCGTGGCCTTCTTCTTGGCCTTCTTCTCGGGCACCACGTGGGGTGCCGGAGCCAGTAGCCCCATTAAGCGGGCGTCCGCTGGGTCCTCTGGTAATGGGGCTGGACAGATAGTCTGTTTGGCCTTCTCCAGCCAGTTCTGTCAAAGGAGAGGGAGCTTAGATCCCGCATAGAGTAAAACTATGGAAAACAAGTGTCCCGTAAAGGGCAAAATCGCTTACCTCGTTAGCTGGACGCTGCGAGCTGAATCCGCGATCTTCGGTAGCGGATGCGGGGGCCTCGGCACCCTCCATACATCTTCGTATGTAGTGTCGAACAGCCCACTCAAAGTCTGGTGCTGCGCCGGATCGAACTCCCACATATTGAAGCTCGTCGTTGGCACGGGAGAATCCGGCGGATGAGCATGACCTGGACTATGTTGACAAGCTTGAGCTTCCTGTCCACTAGCTTTTGGATGCAGGCTTGGAGTCTGGTCAGCTCCTCCGAATCAACCCATGTCCGGCCACTCTCTTTCCAGGAGGTGAGCCGTGTGGGGATTCCAGATCTCAATTCGGGGGCCGCTGACCATTCAGGGTCACGCGGCTCGGTGATGTAGAACCACCCCGATTGCCACCCCTTAATGGTTTCCACGAAAGTGCCCTCAAGCCAAGTAACTTTGGACATCCTGCCCACCATGGCGCCTCCGCACTCCGCTTGACTGCCCTTCACAACTTTCGGCTTGATACTGAAGGTCTTGAGCCACAAGCCGAAGTGGGGCTGGATGAAGAGGAAGGCAGCACACACGACGATGAACGCGAGATGTTGAGGATGAAATTCGGGGCCAGATCATGGAAATCCAGGCCGTAGTAGAACATGAGCCCCCGGACAAAGTGATGGAGTGGGAAGCCCAGTACGCGTAGGAAATGCGGAAAAAATACTACCCTCTCATGGGGCCTGGGGGTGGGGATGAGCTCTCCCTCGTTGGGGAGCCGGTGCGCGATGTTGCTGGACAAATATCTGGCGCTATGCATCTTCTGGATGTGCCCCTCCGTGACGGAGGAGGCCATCCACTTGCCTCCCGCTCCGGACATAGTTGGAGAAGGTTGAGGTGAGATGTGCGGACTTGGGCGCTGGAGCTCGAGTTCGCGGAGATGGATAAGCCAAGGAGGAAGAGGCGCAGGTAAAAGGGTTGGATCTTTATCCCCTTATATGGGCGGAGAAAAATAGGTGTCCCGACCGGCCTGATAAAACTCGCTTATCTCCCAAGTGCCGCAATCAATGGCGCGGTTGGGTTACCCACGTCCGTATTGATGGGAATCCCGGTATAAGGGGAACATGATCTCTGCTTCAACAAGACATGCCAAGGAAACCGCTTCGCTAAACGCGCTGAGGTGGTACAATAAAAACAATTCTAGTAAAGGCTTGGTAGTGGTGTGACGTCACGCCACAAAATACGTCAGCAGATTGAACTTGTGTAATATTATTCTCTCTACGGTGGTACGTGGAATTTATTTTTCAGAGCCGGACACTATCCTCGTGTTCACAATCTTCTATAAATTATTCAGAGAAGGAACCCGCCTTGCAATGCCGAAGACAATATGCGCGCCGGACTCGTCGTCATTGAAGCCTGGTTCAGGGGCTACTGAGGGAGTCCTGGACTAGGGGGTGTCCGGATAGCTGAACTATCATCATCGGCCGGACTCCAAGACTATGAAGATACAAGATTGAAGACTTCGTCCCGTGTCCGGATGGGACTTTCCTTGGCGTGGAAGGCAAGCTTGGCGATATGGATATGTAGATCTCCTACCATTGTAACCGACTCTATGTAACCCTAGCCCTCTCCGGTGTCTATATAAACCGGATGGCTTTAGTCCGTAGGACAAACAACAATCATACCATAGGCTAGCTTCTAGGGTTTAGCCTCCTTGATCTCGTGGTAGATCTACTCTTGTAGCACACATCATCAATATTAATCAAGCAGGACGTACGGTTTTACCTCCATAAAGAGGGCCCGAACCTGGGTAAAACATCATGTCCCTTGTCTCCTGTTACCATCCACCTAGACGCACAGTTCGGGACCCTCTACCCGAGATCCGCCGGTTTTGACACCGACACCCCCCGAGAGGGTCCCGACCCACTTCCGCCTAAGAAGCGTCCAGTCCCCTGCCGCCGAGATGAGTGTGCTCGGCATGAGGTGTCGAGGCCCTAGTATGAGCGGCCGCCGCCTGGGTTTCCGCTGCCCTTGTATGACCGAATCGAGGGCCCTGGAGAATTAGGCGTCGAGTGACACCGACGGTGCCGACATCGACGCCGGCGAGTTTCGGCGGTGCGCATCGTTCCCCCTGGAGTCCATGCCGAGGGCTCTTCTCACGAGCTTGTGCTTCACGCCGCCATGCCTCCTCGATCTTGGATTCGCCTTCCTCCCTCCTTCGCCTTCGAGATTCTGCCGAGGGGGCCTTGGGAGCTCTGGCTGCAGAACGCTGACTGCAACACCCCCGCGACCGAGGCAGAGGTCGAGGTTGTCGCCCCGGGCAAGGTCTTCCTGACCCGTTGCTGGGGCGAGATTGCCCGGGTCTGCCCGACAGGGGGCGCCCTCGTAATCCATCTCGAATACGATGGTGCCTCCTTGATGTTCTTCAAGGTCTTCGACATGGAAGGACGCCGGCTGGAATGCTGCCCCAAGGGAGGCGGCCAGGGCATCGGAGTGGCGAGGACCAGGCCTGCCAACCGCTTCCCCAGCAGCTCCTCAGGCAGCAGCGGAGGAGCTAGAGGGTCCAGCGACTCCGACGAGCTTCACGCGACTCCAGAGACAAGCGACGATAGCTACGAGCCCCCGAGCTCGCGTCGCGCCCGGAGCAGGGCGACTGCATCAGGCCGTCGGCACTGCTGATCTGGATGGGGTTGGCCGGCGCCTGATGACCCACTGTTGATGATGGTGTCTCCTGCGGAGGTGTCACACCCTAGCTAGTCATGCATTAGAGTGTTGCATCATCATGTTTATTTTTGCATCAGAAACCTGAAATGGGGATGACAAAACCCCCAGTCCCCTCTAAAACCAATTAGGGTTTACTAAAAACTTTTCCAATGAACCTGAAATGCCCTTCTAAAATGCCCATCATTTTTGTCTTGGTTCAGAACCTCTGCCAAAAGTGATGCACATTTTCCTAGGCCATCTTAGGGTTTGTGAATTAAATCATAAATATTTGAATTTGGGCATTTAAAATTATATAAAATATTTAAATGCTCAAATGTCTCCAAACTAAAATGTTTCATGTTGGAAATAATCCAACTATGGACCAGGAGTAGTTTGGTGATTTTAGGAGTTGCCTAAGTATTTTTATTAATTCAACAAAGTTGCAGAAGTATTAAAAAACAGAAAACAGAGAAAATAGAAAAACTTACCTGACACCAGCTCCCAGCCCACCTGCCGGCCCAGCCCAGCGCCGCTCCAGCGAGCTGCTTGCCGGCCAGGCAGGCAGGCAGGTGCCCGACGGCGACCGCAGCGCGCGGTCACACCCTAGCTAGTCATGCATTAGAGTGTTGCATCATGTTTATTTTTGCATCAGAAACCTGAAATGGGGATGACAGAACCCCCAGTCCCCTCTGAAACCAATTAGGGTTTACTAAAAACTTTTCCAATGAACCTGAAATGCCCTTCTAAAATGCCCATCATTTTTGTCTTGGTTCAGAACCTCTGCCAAAAGTGATGCACATTTTCCTAGGCCATCTTAGGGTTTGTGAATTAAATCATAAATATTTGAATTTGGGCATTTAAAATTATATAAAATATTTAAATGCTCAAATATCTCCAAACTAAAATGTTTCATGTTGGAAATAATCCAACTATGGACCAGGAGTAGTTTGGTGATTTTAGGAGTTGCCTAAGTATTTTTATTAATTCAACAAAGTTGCAGAAGTATTAAAAAAACAGAAAACAGAGAAAATAGAAAAACTTACCTGACGCCAGCTCCCGGCCCACCTGCCGGCCCAGCCCAGTGCCGCTCCAGCGAGCTGCTTGCCGGCCAGGCAGGCAGGCAGGTGCCCGACGGCGACCGCAGCGCGCGCCACGCACCTGCTCGCCGCCTCGCCGCTCCCCTCGCCCGCTGACATCGTGGATCGCCCTCCCTCTCTCCCCCGAACCCCCCAGACACCCCCTCTCCTCTCCAGCTCCTCCCCCTCGCGCTCCCCCGCCATGACCGACGCCACCACCGCCGTGCCTACGTCGTAGCCGTGCTCCCCGCTGCCCGTGCGTCCTCTCGTCGTGTCCAGGAGCTCCGCCGCTGTCCACTTCATCGAGCAAGCCGAGCCCCGAGCGCTCGCAACGCCCGAGTCCACCGCAACGACCTCACCTGAACCGCCGCCGCCGGAGATCCCCTTCAACGCCGTCGTCGCTCCGGTCCATCCCCGGCCACAGCAAGGGCTTCGTTGCACTCACTGTGAGCTTAGCCATCTTCCCCCCCCCTTCTTTTCTTGCTCCCGAGCTATGTAGCGACCTCCCGGAGCTCAACCGCACCCACCGCCGTGGAGCTCGTCGCCGACGTGCTCCCGGTCACCCTCCGACCACTCCACGGTGTCCATCATGCTCACCGCGTCATGTAGCACCTAACTAGCTACTCCCCGCACCTCACCGACCCCTCTTGCGTCAAGTTCGACTTCGGCGGAACCCCGGTGGCCGCCAAAGTCGTCGCCGACGCCAACTCCGGCCACCCCGACCCCAACGGACTCCACCAAGAGCTGCGGCTCGTCCTGAGCTCCACTCCGGTGGTCTCCGCGACCCATTTGGTGGCCGAAACGGCCAAAACCACTTCCGCCGCCGCGTCGGGCTCGCCGGCGGCTAAACGCCGGTGCAGCCGACCCGGGTTTGACCACGGGTGGGCCCTGGTTGACTCCCTGAGTCAATGACAGGTGGGGCCCAGCCCTGTTAATTAAACAGGTTTAGTTTTATTTAAACTTTAATTAAATTAATCACACTGACACACGGGACCCACTATCAGGTTTGACCCGGACGTGTCCCGTTGACCTGCTGATGTCACACTGACGTCAGGCTGACGCAGTAATTGATTTTCTGGATTTAATCTAATATAGGAAATTCCAGAATATAGTTTAAACTTTAAAAATTCATAACTTTTATTCTGTAACTCCAAATCAGACAAATTATATATGAAAGATGATCAGAAAAATCCAATCTATCCATCTGTACTATTTTCATGCATGATTAAACAAGTTAACCTGGTGTTTAATGCAGAACAAGGAAAAACACTTTAAAGGGCCATGTTTGAGTTTGAAATTTGAATCTTTGATTCAAATTGGTTCAAACCCTTCTGGTCTTAGTTGCATTAGCCCAATACACTCATATTGCTATGTTTCATGCGTGCATCATATTGTTGCACATTGTTTGGTGATGGTTGTGTATCAGTGTTCTATGCGGCAGGATCTGCCTCCGAGGAGTACCGTGATTACCCTAACGAAGAACCGTATCAGTGCATCGAACCATCAGGCAAGCAACCAACCATTTGATCATATCGATACAATCCCATGTTCTCGCTCCTGCTCTCTTTTACTGCATTAAGACAACGCGTTTCAAACTGCTATGTGCTACGGTAGTTGAACCCACTTCCTCTGTATGACCTGTCATTGCCACAGTAACTAGATGAAACCCACTAGCATGTGTAGGAGTTGATTGAGCCATATGCATGTGTTGTTCCTACCTTGCTATGCCTGCTATGCTTAGAGTCGTGTCAGGTTTGGTTCATCTGGGTGATGGGCTAGAGTGAAATGATTATGTCGGTAATGAGAGTGGTGTGGTGAACACGATTTGGTAAAGGTATCGATGAGAGGCCATGTAGGAGTACATGGTGGGTTGTTTCATTGAAGCCGACCTTAAGCACTGAGATCTGTATGTGTGATTTAAGATACAGCTACTACCATGCATTGGGCCCTGAAATATGACCCCGCTCGACTTCTTATTCACCCTAGTCCTCTGTCCAGGAGTTGCAAGTAGTTTCTGGTGTTTGTAGCCTACTGGAGGCCGTGGACAGCGCTGACCGTAGGGGTGGGCTGTGATGCGGTAGCTACGTGGCCGGGTGTACCGAATACCCGTTAGGTATCTCGGGAACCCTGTTCACATCGTTCGGGGCCGTATGGGAAACCTCGGCCGGACTCCCTGCGGATGAAACCTGGATAGGCGATAAACCTGGGCTAGAGACTTAGGTGTTTAGGTAGGTCGTGGTCTACACCCACGTCGGCTTTCGCTTGAAGTCTGCCGAGCACATATCGTGTGCAGACGCTAAGTGGTGGAAACATGTATGAAGAAGTACACCCCTGCAGGGTTATCATGATCTATTCGAATAGCCGCGTCCGCGGTAAAGGACTACTTGGTTGCCTATACAGTTCATAGACAAGTAAATGGAAACTACTAAAAGCCTCAAGATAAGTGTGAGTGCCGAGGATGGCTCTTTCGTAGGAAGACGGAGGTGGATCCTCGGTAGTGTATTGAAGTGGTGAGTAGTGGACTCGTGTACGCAAAACCATTTCAAGTTGGAGTCTCGTAGGTTAGCCTAGCCAGGAGTCAAAGCTGGCTTGCTACAACAACTCCACCACCCCTTCTTGATAATGTGCATGTATGTAGCATTTGATGTAAGTCTTGCTAAGTACCTTTGTACTCATGTTGCTATAATCTACATTTTTACAGAAGACGCTGCAACCCCTTCTGATGGGTTCTACGTAGACGTTGACATCACTGAGTAGGCTAAGGCCCAGGTGGTGATCCTGAGCTTGTGAAGGACCACATAGTATAGCTAGGCTTTCCAAGCCTCTTTTATTTTACTAGTTGTCTGTACCCAGACAAGCTACTTCCGCTGCTGGTTTGTATGACTGTATGACTTGAATGCTGGGTCGTGTGACCCGTACCTATGTGTATGTTATGTATGGCTCCCAAAGCCTTAAATAAAGTACTTGTGTCGTAGAGTCATGTTGTGATGCCATGTTGTATTTGCACATATCGAGCATATTGTGTGTATGTTATTGAAATGCTTGGTATGTGTGGGATCTGACTATCTAGTTGTTTATCTTTAGTAGCCTCTCTTATCGGGAAATGTCTCCTAGTGTTACCGCTGAGCCATGGTAGCTTGCTACTGCTCTGGAACACTTAGGCTGGCCGGCATGTGTCCTTCTTCGTTCCTGTGTCTGTCCCTTCGGGGAAATGTCACGCATTGAGTACCGGAGTCCTGTTAGCCCGCTACAGCCCGGTCTACCGGAGTCCTGCTAGCCCAGTGCTACAGCCCGGACCCACTTGCTAATGACCGACACGTTCGAAGCTGGGTCATGGATGCCTGTCCCTGTAAGCCTGTGCCACTTTGGATTTACGACTAGTCATGTCAGCTCGGGCTCCTTATCATATGGATGCTAGCGACACTATCATATACGTGAGCCAAAAGGCGCAAACGGTCCCGGGCAAAGGTAAGGCGACACCCGTGGGAATACCGTGCGTGAGGCCGCAAAGTGATATGAGGTGTTACAAGCTAGATCGATGTGACATCGAGTCGGGGTCGTGACAGCGTTGGCATCAGAGCCGGACTGCTTGTAGGTTCTCCAAGCCAAACTGGTCGATGTTGAGTCTAGAAATTCTTTAGTTATATGTAGGGGAATTGGTTGTGGGTTGGAACGTAAGGCTCTTTTTACTCCTTTATCTTATGACATTCTGATCTGAGTCAGTCTATTCTTCCACCGGGGGTTAAGGAATTAGGATCTATTGTCTCTATCAGGATCACGTGTTACTAATCAGTAGTACCTTATAGGTTTGATGAATACAAGCCTAGTTCAGTTCTACTACCACATTATGTTGCTAGGATGGACTCAGAATTTGATATGATGATGTTGAGTGTGTATGAAATCCTTTGTCAAATGTCTCAAAATCCTTCTTGAGCATTTACAGCTGTTATGCTGCCGAAATTTTGCTAGAAATTCTAATGCCTTTGCATTATGGTTGTGCTTTCAGATGGCCACTCGCGACCTCAATCAAGTAGTTCGCCTGACTCGATGCCTAGATGTACCCGGCCATACCGCCATGTTGGTCAGGGTAATGACTGAGGCTGGATACCGTTGGTATCCTGAGTACACGGTCGAAGAGCAATTTCGGGACTTTAATCAAAGCCAGTATCTCTGCACTGTTAGGATATTTCCATCTTATCCTGGATCCACCGAGCCCCTTCACTACTCCTATGGACTTGGGGTTACTATTGAGATGGCTGTGCAGGACGCCGCCTACTCTATGATGACCATCATGCGAGTCAGGTCTGGCCTATTTCGGGACTCTGATTTCCGGTATATGCCAGGATCACTTCCGGGAGCACAAGGGTATCTCCAGGCTATCTATGCTGACCCCACTTAGGAGGATTCACAGACTCGCACCACTGCTGAGATGCTCGAGGATAAGGACCGTGAAAATCGGGCCTTGAGGCTAGAGCTTTTCAATACCCGTGCTGACCATTGGGCCACGTTGACTCGGTTTGCACCGGCGGTGCAAGCTGGATATTCGGATATGCGCGATCTCTATCCTGTGAGATCTGCTCTGCCAGATGTGATGGGTTGGCGTGATGTAGGAGGCATCACCCCACCTCGCGGTCCCCGCAGGCCACCGTCTGTTGGTCCAAGACCTCATCCTAGTCCCTATGGTCCACAAGCTCCGCGAGATCGTCTGTTTCCGGATGATCATGTTGAGCTTCCAGGCTATGGAGTATTTGGATAAATTCGTCGTGGTTTACCTCGATGATATACTCATCTACTCCAAGAGCGAGGAAGAACATGCCGAACATCTAAGGCTAGTGTTGAAGAAACTTCGAGAGCATCGCCTTTATGCCAAATTTTCTAAATGTGAATTCTGGTTGTCAGAAGTGACCTATCTGGGTCATGTAATATCTGGTAAAGGTATTGCTGTTAACCCTGAGCGAGTTCAAGCCGTCCTTAATTGGACTCCACCTGAATCGGTCAAGCAAGTTCGGAGTTTTCTGGGCTTAGCGAGCTATTGCCGCCGCTTTGTCGAAAACTTCTCCAAAGTTGCTAAACCTCTAACCGAACTCCTCAAGAAAGATAAGAAGTTCGAATGGACTCCACAATGTGAGCACAGCTTTCAGGAACTGAAAAGACGCCTGACTTCTGCTCCCGTACTGGTACCGCCAGACTTCTCTAAGGACTTTGTTATCTACTGCGACGCCTCGTGACAAGGACTAGGTTGCATTCTCATGCAAGATCGACACGTAATTGCTTACGCCTCACGGAAATTGCACCCACATGAGGAGAATTATCCTACTCATGATCTAGAGCTTGCAGCCGTAGTCTATGCACTTAAAACCTGGCGACATTACCTTCTTGGTAATCGTTGCGAAATATTCACTGATCACCAAAGTCTGAAGTACATCTTCACCCAACCGGATTTGAATCTCAGGCAAAGACGTTGGGTCGAGTTGATCACAGATTTCGACTTAGGAATAACCTACACCCCAGGGAAAGCCAATGTCATGGCTGATGCGCTAAGTCATAAATCTTATTGTAACAACCTGATGTTACAACAAAGTCAACCGCTTCTCCATGAGGAATTTCGGAAGCTTAACCTTCACATTGTTCCTCGAGGATTTCTTTCCACCTTGGTGGCGAAACCTACTCTTACGGATCAAATTATCGCTGCCCAAAAGCGAGATAAGGGAATATCTAAAATCAAGGAGAACATTGCTAGCGGAGGTGCTAGTTGTTTCTCCACAAATGATCATGGTGTTGTGTACTTTGAAAACCGTTTAGTGGTTCCCAAGAACCAGCATCTACGGCAGCTGATCCTTAAGGAGGCTCATGAATCTCCTCTCACCATTCATCCCGGTAGTACCAAGATGTATCAGGACCTACGCCAGAGGTTCTGGTGGACTAGGATGAAGAGAGAAATTGCTCAGTATATTGCTAACTGTGACGTCTGCCGTCGTGTAAAAGCAGAGCATCAACGGCCTGCTGGCACCCTTCAACCCTTAGCTATTCCTGAATGGAAATGGGATAAAATTGGTATGGATTTCATTACCGGTTTTCCCAGGACCAAGAGAGGGAATAATGCTATCTTCGTCGTTGTCGATCGTCTTTCCAAAGTGGCCCATTTCTTACCTGTTCGCGAGAGTATAACCGCTAGTCAGCTGGCAGACTTATACATCTCCCGAATAGCGTCTCTCCATGGTGTTCCTTTGGTAATTAACTCGGATCGAGGAAGTCTTTTCACCTCTCGATTTTGGGAAAGTTTCCAAAACGCTATGGGAACCCGCCTTTCCTTTAGCACCGCTTTTCACCCTCAATCGAGTGGTCAAGTAGAACGCGTCAACCAGATTCTAGAAGACATGCTTCGAGCCTCTGTTATCTCTTACGGAATGGAGTGGGAGAAATGCCTTCCATTTGCCGAATTTGCTTACAACAACAGCTATCAATCTAGCTTGGGTAAAGCCCCTTTTGAAGTTCTCTATGGACGACGGTGTCTAACACCCCTTAACTGGTCAGAGACCGGGGAAAGACAATTCTTTGGCCCGGATATGATTCAGGAAGCAGAAGAGCAAGTTCGCATCGTTCGTGAAAAGTTGAAAACAGCCCAATCTCGTCAGAAGAGTCAATATGACCGAAAACATAAGGCTATGACTTTCGAGGTTGACGAGAAGGCTTACCTTCGGGTTACCCCTCTGAAGGGAACCCATCGTTTCGGTATCAAAGGCAAATTGGCTCCTCGTTACATTGGACCTTTTCGCATTCTCGCTAAACGAGGAGAAGTTGCCTACCAGTTGGAACTACCTCCGCACCTCTCCAGAGTCCACGATGTCTTCCACGTTTCTCAACTCCGGCGTTGCTTCTCGGATCCTATCCGTGGAGTGGACCACGAAACGCTTGATCTCCAAGATAATCTCACATATTGAGAGTACCCCATTTGTATCCTCGATCAGGCCGAGCGTACCACTCGACGTCATAATATCAAGTTTCTCAAAGTTCAATGGTCGCACCATTCTGAGGATGAAGCAACTTGGGAAAGGGAGGATCGTCTTCGATTTGAGTATCCCGCCTTCTTCCCGGAGGAACCCAAATCTCGGGACGAGATTCTTTTGAGTGGGGGTGAGTTGTCACACCCTAGCTAGTCATGCATTAGAGTGTTGCATCATGTTTATTTTTGCATCAGAAACCTGAAATGGGGATGACAGAACCCCCAGTCCCCTCTGAAACCAATTAGGGTTTACTAAAAACTTTTCCAATGAACCTGAAATGCCCTTCTAAAATGCCCATCATTTTTGTCTTGGTTCAGAACCTCTGCCAAAAGTGATGCACATTTTCCTAGGCCATCTTAGGGTTTGTGAATTAAATCATAAATATTTGAATTTGGGCATTTAAAATTATATAAAATATTTAAATGCTCAAATATCTCCAAACTAAAATGTTTCATGTTGGAAATAATCCAACTATGGACCAGGAGTAGTTTGGTGATTTTAGGAGTTGCCTAAGTATTTTTATTAATTCAACAAAGTTGCAGAAGTATTAAAAAAACAGAAAACAGAGAAAATAGAAAAACTTACCTGACGCCAGCTCCCGCCCACCTGCCGGCCCAGCCCAACGCCGCTCTAGCGAGCTGCTTGCCGGCCAGGCAGGCAGGCAGGTGCCCGACGGCGACCGCAGCGCGCGCCACGCACCTGCTCGCCCCCTCGCCGCTCCCCTCGCCCGCTGACGTCGTGGATCGCCCTCCCTCTCTCCCCCGAACCCCCCAGACACCCCCT